>NC_072417.2:57287500-57577500 GCF_028858775.2 Pan troglodytes
TCAGCAGTCTAAATTTCCTTAGTTCACAGAGTCACTGCAAGCTCTCAGAAAGAACACCCTTCACTTTCTGCAATGGTTTGCATTCCCATGCCATGATACAAGCTTAGCAATACTCTGTCTAGCCAATCTGTGGATCAATTCCATCTCGCCTGCTCTCTGGCTGCTCCTTCTCAGTTTTCTTTGCAGTCAATATTTAATTTTCTCACCCCCAAATGTTGAAGACTTTATTTGTTTTTCTTCCGAATACTCCCTCTAGTTTTTCTCAATTACACTCATGGCTTTAATTAGTTCCTGGAATGTTTAAGGGTTCAAGATGTTCTCCTGCAACACATCTCTTTTCAAAACTTCAAATCCATATACCCAATGGCCTATAATGGACCTCTCCATTTGGAAGCCTTTTCCAAGTCAGCATGTCTGAACTAACCCCACATCTGCCCTTCTCCTCATGTTGCCAGTCTCAATGAACGGTACCCCTATCTCTGCAGTTGCTCAAGCCTGAATCTTGAACCTGATCTTTGACTTCTGATGCATTCTCTTTCCCTTCGCCTCTAAAAATTTTGATCAGCCTCTGAATACATCTCAGCTCTGTTTACTTCTCTATATCCTCAATGTAATTACAAGAGAAAATCATCTTTCATCAAGGTTAGTGTCAAAAAAATTATTAACTGGACACTTGTTGAAAAACATAAGACATATTTTATTTAGACTACTGCAGTAGGGAGGAGAGATGGAGCTCAATTCTGATCTGTGCAAAGGTGAAAGTCACTTTAAACTGAGACTGAGGGAGTGGGGAGGAGGAGCCAATGGGAACTTGAGCAAAGACAGAAAGTGGAAAATTACAAAAAGTTAGGAGAGGAAGGCGATTGGTCCATGAGATTTGGCCATCTGTGTCTGCTAACTGGTGCTTATAATAGGCTCCTACCCATCCACAAAGACTGGGAGACAGGAATCCTATCCTTCCTGATGATTAAATTTCAAAGGAATGGCTCCTAGGTTCTTAAGAAAGACATTTCTGGGTTATAGAAGATGCAACTTAGAGACACAAAGAAAGAATTTACAGTTACAAGTTTTCTAAAGTCAATGCTCTAAGGAAAGGGAAGTCAGAGGCCTGAAATCGGGTTCTGGGTGAAACAGAGAGTAAATTCTTTTGGCAGTGCTGAGCTTTCTAAGCGGGCATTTATGGAGGTTGGGGTCATCACCCTAGGGGCATGGGCTCGAGCTGACAAAAACTGTGCTAGTATTTGTTCAGGCCTCTTAGTGGGGATGGGTGAGGGGTAGACAGAATTGTTTATGCTGAAAGTTGCAGTTCTTACAGGCCAAGGTTGAGGCCTAGTTGAGAAGACTGCTTAGGGGAGGATGACTGGAGTTTGGTTGAGGAGAGGGTCTTCGTCAGTGCTCTAACACGAAAGCATCTGTGGTAGGTTGTCTCCAGTACATCCTCTTATCTCTGTATCCACAAGTCACTCCTCCCAATAAGAGGTGGAGTTGACTCCTTGAATCTCACCTTGTACTTTGTACTTTGTTTTGATAAATAGAATATAATAGAGCTCTCTGTTCCTTAAGAACCCTTCCCTCTCCAGGAGCCCTGAGCTCTGGTTCAGGTAGTTTAACTGTCCCACGGGAGAGAGAAAAGCCCAGCAAGCCCAGCTCAGACTCCAGACATGGGAGCAAAGACATCTTTGGTGTTCCAACTCCCAGCGGTATAGAGCCTTGTGGAGACCCCAGCTCACGCCATGGTCCCTCTTGTCCAAACTGCAGAATCATGAACAAATAAACTGTGGTTGTTGTTTTGAACTACTAAATTTTGGGGGTGATTTGTTTCAGCTCTGAACACATCCACTCCTATGTCTCTGCCACACCTCTCTCTCTTTGTGCTTTCATCAATTTTCTTGAGAAATCCAGAACAATTACTGGACAATATTGCATTTTTCTATTACAGTGCTTTATTAACTAAAGTTTTTGAAGAATAATGGTTAACTTCAATTCTATAATTCCGGTTATAGGGAGTTCAAATTTTTGATGATTTTCTTACCCTAATATGTAGTGTTTGATCAATTTTCTTTACATTTTCACTTTAAAATTTACAAACAGTACATTTGTCTTCATTACAGGCTATTTCAGTGAGGTCAACATTAGTAGATAGATGAGTAATATGAGGCCATTCTATGGTTTCTGATTTACCTTCTCCAATGCCAATTGTCACACCACAGTCGTAATTAAATCTGTAACAAGCGGGAATAATCTTTCCAATTTCCCTAATGAACCATAAGATACTTAAGGTTATTTATTAATACAATTTGTAATTCTGTCCTGTATGTTAGGAGACACAGGGGGAAGGATTAGAGGTTGTAGGCTGGCATGGACATATAGGGAAGTGTTGCTTACCTACATTATCATAGAAAAACACACCTAGGGATTGTAAGGACACACCCCAAGCCACAGAAGGGACAAGGTCTCAACATACACGAAAATCAGAGTTGATCATTGCCCCCATGTTTTTCCCATATTTTCTTTATCAGGCCACTGAGGGCCTGTGAAGGGAGATGCAAACAGATGTATCACTTAGAGGGCTCAGTGAGAAACTTCTCCATGAGGCTCTGCAAGAAGTCAGGAGGGTGGATAGAGAATCAGGAGAGTGACTGGACATCAGTGGGACACAGGAAGATGGTTATCAAAAGAAATGGCCACCAGAAAGCTGCCTAACACCTGCCAGCAGCCACAGAGGGCGAGGAGACCTGGATGAGGACCAGAGCAGAACTAAGCCTCATTAGATGTGAGATTGTGTGAGGAGGGCCTCAATCTTCCACTTCCTATGAGCCTTCCAAAGGCAAGAGAGGCTTCTCAGTCGCTGCTGATCAACCTGAACGCATGAGGAACAGGGATAGACTCTTGCCAACTGACCTGGTTTTGCCGGAATTCCAGAAGCCCCATGAAGCATGGCTTGAACCAGCCGGTGCTAATGACACTGAACTCTAGCCTGGATCTAGACTCCTCATGAGCTTGGAGCAAAGGCAGGACATCCTCACCAGCATCAGTCTAGTTCTGCTTTGGAGACCAGTTTTGCCAATCAGAAAGACTGAAAAGAAAGCAAAGGAAACACCCAGAAATTTGCATCTTGCTGGCTTAAAGTCTTTCCATCTCATAGGAATGCAGTTAATGCAGTTAAGGACAGGGTCTAGACTGTGCCATTTTAAAAGGATGCAGACCACATACTTCTCTTGCTTTCCAGGAAAGCTTGAGAGAAAATAGCCGTTTGCATTGTGGTTTAGCCCCAGTGTCCACAACCCTGTCATTTAGTTTCTTAAAACACTCTCCTATTCTTCTTTAGTCTGAATTAATGAGGAAAGCAGGGATAGGGTCAAATCCATGCCCTGGAAGTGTAGGTTGTTTTCTGTGTGCTACAATTTGAGGTACCCTACAGGCACTTCTTTGAGGAGGGAACAGTGTCCAATTATGGCTTGAACAAGAATTTAAATATTTGTTCCATTTCTATTAATTGTATCCTGTTGAGTTTTTCCTCGTCAGCTCTGTATAGACATTGACACAATCTAGAGTTTTAATTTCTGGACATCTTCATTTTCAAGAATGACCATGTCCAGTGGCTGCAGTGTAGTGGCAATAGTGTTTAGGCTCTATGGGTAGAGTCAAGGGTCATGGTCATTTTTAAGAATTCTCTTCTCCTCCCCCAAGAAAGGCTGCCTTGATTGGGGAAGTTATTCTTCAAATCCAAGATTTTTTCACTTATGTATTAGAAAAAATGATGTATGTATTTTTAAGCATCTAATGAAAATAATTACCCTTCTTTGCTTGTTGCTCCTTTCCTAGACTATAGAAGTAGGCTTTTAACTAGTTTTTCTAGCCTGCCTCTCTCTTTGAGTTTACTTCTACATTTTGTCCCCAAAGAGGTTTTGTTTTGTTTTTAATGCAAAACAGAACATGTTTATCCTCTGCTTAATGGCATTTGTCACCCACAGGATAGAATTCAATAGTCTGAGCATAGAACACAAAATTCTTCACTAAGGATTGGCAAACTTTTTCTACAGAGGGCCAAATAATAAACATTTTAGATTTTGTGTGCAAAAAAAAGCCAAATTGAGTAACTGTGCTCACAGAGAGGCTAATAGTCTTTTGTTTTTTGCATTTTACACTTAAAATTGTAAAAATCATTCTTAGTTGGAAGGCTGTAAAAAGCAGGCAGAGGACCGCCTGTGGGCCATGGTTTGCTAACTTCCTGGTCTTGTGTTTTTCACTATTCCATCCTGGCCTCTTCCCTGCTTTCTCCACTTCTACCCCTCGGCTGTTTCATGCCCTTCCTTCCAATACCAGCTCAAGGCACTTGTCTTCACCTCACCACGGCTGACTCCTGGCTTGGTCTCTGCTGGGGAGGGCTGGTTTTCACAGTTCCTCCTGCCCTCTTGATGATTCCTGTGTGCCTCCTGCAACTTTCTAACATTGCTCTCATCACACTCATTTCAACTTCGTTAGCTTATCTCCCACATGACATTCTGAAATCCTGAGGGCAGAGATAGTTTTTGAATGACCTTTGAGTTCCCTGGGCAGAGCAATGGGCCTGGGATGGTGTAAGTGGTCAGCAGGTATTGAATTGACCCAGCTTTTTAAAAAAATTGTGTATAAGGAAAATGGAAACGTAAGTTTGATAGGAAAGATTGAAGAGGGTAAGTAAAATCTGAGAGCTGGTGTTTTGTTTTGTTTTGTTTTTCCTGTCTGTATTTCCTTTTCCTTTTCTCCTAAATTGTCCCCTAAAACAAGCACATGTCTATGGAAGCTTCAGAGGATAAACAGATCCATTCACAGGATGCTGCCTTGGGTACCGTATTCAAATTTAGGTCAAGGTTAAGGCTTGGTTCCAGTTTCACGAAGTTTTGCATCTCAAAAGAAATTCTGATTTGATCTGAATTTAGTTTTTGGCCTCTCTTTTTTTAATGCAAAATATGCCTGAGCAAATAAGGAAAAAGTAAACATCTAGACCAGAAAATGTAAATTAAGTGGCACAAGGATTTTTTTAATTAATAGAATTTATTTTTTGAGCAATGTTATATTTACAAAAAAAATTAGAGTACTGTTTCATAGCTATCAAGGGACCAGCATTTTACTTTAAAAAATTTGATAATTTTCTGTGTTGGAAAAAGTTGATAAAAGTGTGAATAAATAAGAACTCTTGGAGCAGAATTTAGCGATGTGCATCAAAAGAAAGGTTCCAGAAAGTTTTTCTTTAAAACAGCAGTTCTATCACTGGGAATTTTTTCTTAGGAAAATGTCAAAGATATTCACTAAGTTTTGTCTTTAAGATTGAGCATTGCAGCACTATTTATAATAGGGAAACTTTATTTCACAAAAACATATCAATATGCTGGAATAATATGCAACCATCAAAAAAATGTAGTAAAATAATTAATAAATTCAAGATATGCTCATAATATGTTAACTTTTTAGAAAGCAAGTTGCAAAGCAGAATAAATATGTTTTGTAAAGAGAAATTGCTATTGCTATTACAAGACAACAAAAGATATTCATGAATCAGCTGCTCTCTTGACAACAGGAAAAAGGTGGTATCAAAAGTGTGATTGTTATATTGTTCAGGTTATTCTAGAGGATTTCCTTTTTCTACGAGTGACCACATCTGCTCCCTGAATGTGATTGCTAAGTCCCACCCTGCCTCCCAGCCCATTTTCTAACAGCCAGAGGGATCTTGCTAAAAATGTAAATCAGATCATGTCACTTTCCCGTTTCCAATTAGACTTAGAATAAAATCCAGACTCCTTCACATGACCTAAAATGACCTTCCACTTCTGGCTCCTGCCTTCCTGTCATCCCACACCACATCTTGCCTGCTCACTGGATGCCAAGCACACCAGCTTCCATTATGTCCCTTCTCAGTGAGTTGGTCATTCCTAATGCTGAGAATGCCATCTCTGTGTTTGCATGACTGGCTCCCTTTAGTCCCTCAGGTCTTAGCTCAAATGTCACCTATTCAGAGAGGTCTTCCCGCCCTCTCCCAGTTACTCTCTATCTCATTTCCCTATTTATTGCTTTCACAGCACAATCAATTATCTTATTTAGTCATTGCTTACTTGCTTACTGTCTCTCTAGAATTTTCACGGGCAAGCACCATGCCTGTCTTGTTCTCTGTTGGATCCCAGGTGTCTAATACAAGGCTAGGCATAAAGAAGCAACTCAATCACTATCTGTCGAGTGAATGGGTAACTCGGGCAAACAATGTGCTGTGCTCTTTGGAGCTCTGGAAAAAGGAAACAAAAACCCAGGAAATCACCTTGGAGTCCAGAATTTCAAGGTTACAGAGGCAGAGCTTCTGAATGGAAGCTGTCTATACAGATGTTCTTGCTGGCCTCCAACCCATTCTAGTGACATGTGCAACCTCCTTTGCTCATACTCTTCCAGTCTTTAATGGTTTCTCTGTTTCTTTTCTCCTTTCCTGAATTCTGCTCAGCTCAAAAAAATTGGCTCAAATTCCACCATAGGCTATTGTATGCATCGTACTTCTACATAAGTACATTTTTATTTCATTGGATTGTCCTCTAGTATGTATCAGTACAGATGAAAAAAAAATGTTGTGTGAAAGGCATTAGATCAGAGGGGAGAAGCTGAGAAGCCTGGTTTGAGTCACACAGTTTTGCTGCTTTCTAAGTGAACTGGAGCAAACCATTTAATTCCTCTGGGATTTGTTCAGAAGCACATTGGTCACTGTGAGGTCTAAAAAAGAGGCCAGGAAAAAGCGCCTATCAAAGTGCTTCAGACATCACAGATACTCAGTAGGTGAATGCTCACTCACTCATTACTCATTCATTCTCAGCTAGAGAAAAACAACAGAATCCGCATAGATTTCAGTGTCAATTTCATCAATTTCAGTGTCTCTGCTCCCATGGAAAGGCACATTTGAGTGTCTGGGCAAAGAGGAACAGCTTCTAAGTCATAAGAACCATTTACTGTCTGGGGTACCAGAAGGAAGGTGGTCAAAAAAGGAGACTCTTCATGTTCACAGAGCAGCTTTCAGCCAGGAATCAAGGGTTCTGTAAGATAAAGTAACATTTACATTACGGAACTATGGGTATGAAAGGCTCAAAATGGCAACAAATGTAAACACAGGTTTTTTATAAACAGTTTGATAACTCATGCTGTTGATAGCTTGGTTTCTGTTGGTTCTTATTATATTTCATCAGGGTTTGAGGAAGTGAGGGAAGAGGGGTGCATTTTGGACTTTTTATTAGAAGAGACATTGGTTCTTCACTTCTCCTTTCAAATTCTTTTGGTCCTGGAATGCAGGAAACAACTTTGTATAGTAGGAAGAGTTAAAAAAAAAAAAAAAATTCAGGGCCGGGCATGGTGGCTCATGCCTGTAATCCCAGCACTTTGAGAGGCCAAGGCGGGCAGATCACGAGGTCACGAGATCGAGACCAGTCTGACCAACATGGTGAAACCCCGTCTCTACTAAAAATACAAAAAATTAGCTGGGCGTGGTGGCACGCACCTGTAATCCCAGCTACTGGGGAGGCTGAGGCAGGAGAATCGCTTCAACCAGGGAAGCGGAATTTGCAGTGAGCCGAGATCATGCCACTGCACTCCAGCCTGGTGACAGAGCGAGACTCCGTCTCAAAAAAAAAAAAAAAAAAAAAAATCAGAGGCAAAGGATTTGTGTCCAAATCAGTTCACAGGCTATGTGCTGCAGGCAAATTTGTTGACTGTGCTATACTTCCCAACTATGTCTGCCATATTGAATGTGTATACTCATCTGACATCTCTCTGAGAGATGTGAAACATTAAGAACAGGGTACTTTGAACTTGAGGTGACTCTTCCCTCATCTGGAATCTGGACCTCTGGAAAAAGGAAACAAAAGCCCAGGAAATTACCTTGGAGTCCAGAATTTCAAGCTCACAGAGGCAGGGCTTCTGAATGAAAGCTGTCTATACAGATATTCTTCCTGGCCTCCAACCCATTCTAGTGACATGTGCAACCTTCTTTGCTCATACTCTTCCAGTCTTTACGGTTTCTCTGTACCTTTTCTCCTTTCCTGAATTCTGCTCAGCTCAAAAAAATTGGCTCAAATTCCACCATAGACTATTATATGCATCGTACTTCTGCATAAATACATTTTTATTTCATTGGATTGTCCTCTAGTATGTATCAGTACAGATGGAAAAAAAAAATGTTGTGTGAAAAGCATTAGATCTGAGGTGAGAAGCCCTAAAAGGGCTTCCTAAAGGACCAAGATCTGATAGCTAGGATTCAAGAGCAGAAGGTAAGTGTAGCCTTGAGTGATCCCCATTAGAGAGCTGGTTATTACCTTGGTCTTCCCCAGTGAGAAGCGTGTGGTCAGAATTAAGTACAGAGAAAGACAGTAGAGGAATTTATATTTTTAACATGAACTTAATATTCTGCTGATGTGAACAATTTCCTCTTAGGAGTAGAAATATCACTGTGGGGCCTCTATTCCTAAACATATTTCCATGGGGAAAATTTAGTTTTGGTTTTGAAGACTGTCACCAGACAGAGGCCAAGTTGACTGTGTATCATTATGCAGTTCACACTAAAACTAAAAGGTTCTCTTTGGAACCATTCTGGTACACAAAATATATCTCAGATGCGTAAAAGTCACCTTGATATTAACTTTCCCACCGTCTCCTATGTAGAGATACAAGTGCTATTAGACAAGTGACACCCATGACTTATAGCAGCTAACCTGTAGTGTGCTGCAAATGAGAAATAAGACAGACTTGAGTTGCTTGGTCTCCTCATCAAGACGAAAATGTGGGTGGAAGTGGGTGTGATTCTGATAGGATGATCTTTTTTTATTTTTTATTTTATTTACTTTTTTTTTTTTTTTTTTTTTTTTTTTTTTTTTTTTTTGATACAGAGTCTTGCTCTGTCTCCCAGGCTGGAGTGCAGTGGCGCCATCTCGGCTCACTGCAAGCTCCGGCTCACTGCAAGCTCCGCCTCCCGGGTTCACGCCATTCTCCTGCCTCCGCCTCCTGAGTAGCTGGGACTACAGGCGACCGCCGCCACGCCTGGCTAATTGTTTTGTATTTTTAGTAGAGACGGGGTTTCACCGTGTTAGCCAGGATGGTCTCGATCTCTTGACCTCGTGATCCGCCCTCCTCAGCCTCCCAAAGTGCTGGGATTACAGGCGTGAGCCACCGCGCCCGGCCACTACTGTTTTCTTGTTACTTTTTGTGTCCTCTTGCAGCAGTTTAGTGAAAAGATACACATAAGGAAACTCTTCCATGGGAATAAGACAGCAACCTTGAAGGGTTTGAACATCACCTTGTTCTTAATGGGTCCACAGAGGCTACTCACAACCGTATATACCCACTGAAGAAATAGAAGGTCACGCATGACTGCAGTACCTCCAGGCATCAAGCACAGACTACAGATATTTAGTAAATAAATGGAGTATTTCTCCCATGCATCTCTATTTGGTAGAAGTCCATGAAGGAATGTCCATGAATGAATGAATGAATGAATGAATGGGTAGATGGATGAATCCCCATTTTATAGACAAGAAAACAGAGGTTGAGCACTTAAGTAAACTTGGTAGTCATTTGTGTTGTGAATTTAGTTCCCATTGTGATTATTTGAGGTTCTTCACTTCTGGTGTGTGTGTGTGTGTGTGTATGTGTGTGTGTGTGTGTATCCCCAATTTGCATAATTAGCTTTATGGGAGAAAAATAATAATGAGTCAAGGCCATCTAGCCATCTCCTTTTCCCTTAGTCTGCATGGCAGTCACTATCTTTTGCTTACTCAGTAGCCTCCTTTCCTGCTCACCCCCATCCTCACTTCCCCATGTGCTCTCATCATGTTCCTCTTTAGTTTTGTTTTGGATTTTTCCATCCCATGTGGGTAGAGAGTGAATCACGATTGATCTAAGCTACCTATAGCAATTCCCTCCTCTGTGCCAGTGATTAAGCTTGGCCATGGGCATAAAGCCCAAGGGGAGATTTTCAAAGAAGCTCTGGTAAAGGTCTTTTCTTCTATCAAATAGAGATGCGTGGGAGAAATACCCCATTTATTTACTGAACATCTGTAGTCTGTGCTTGGTGCCTGGAGGTGCTGCAGCCATCTTGTTACCATGAGGGGCAACAGCTCCAAAAGGCTAAGATGGCAGAGTGAAAACGTAAAAGGCACATAGAACACAGCCGTGTTGCTGAATTAAAATTCCCCAGACCAGCCACACGTGGTGGCTCGCGCCTGTAATCACAGCACTTTGGGAGGCTGAGTTGGGCAGATCACCTGAGGTCAGGAATTTGAGACCAGCCTAGCCAACACTGCAAAATCCCGTCTCTACTAAAAATACAAAAATTAGCCAGATATGATGGTGGATGCCTGTAATCCCAGCTACTCGGGAGGCTGAGGCAGGAGAATTGCTTGAACCTGGGAGGCAGAGGTTGCAGTGAGCCGAGATCATGCCATTGCACTCCAGCCTGAATGACAAGAGCAAAACTCTGTCTCAAAAAATAAAAAAAAAATAAATAATACTAAAATTTCCAAGACTGTCCTGTCCCCAAACTTCATGCTATGTGAGAGAAGACAACCTTTATTGCTTACAATTCTTGTGTGTGGGTGTTGCTTATTCATAATGCAAAGCATCTTGATACCTCTAACCTTATGCCTGAGGAAGAAAAAAAGGGATAAGCAGAAATTATTTCTTTGGATAGATAAAGTAAACCTGCAAAAATGCAGAGTGTAAGTTTCTAACATGAATGGGGTAGAAATACTGTTTTTCCAGCCACTCCTAACTCTGGTCTTTCTTTCTTGATTTTTGGCTGAGGAGAGACTGTAAAAGTGGTGGCTAAGGGCCTGAGGTCTGGCTTGAATCTGAATCTGGGTCTGCCACTTACTGGCAGTGTGTGTGCCTCTGTGGTCAGATTACTTAACCATGAGCCATAGTTTCCTCATCTCCAAAATGGGGGTAATAATCACCCTGGAGTCATTTTGAGGATTAAATGAGACAATGCATGAGAAGCAATTAGCACAGGGTCTGGGGCACGGTAAGATGTCAATAAATGCAGCACCATTACCGTTTTCATCAGCTCTGAGTATTTTGACTTATCCAATCAGCAGCATGTCTCTTATTCTCATGTTAGCTTCCATGACCTGGCATTCTCTTTCTGCTCATTCCCCTGGTCGGATATGTCTTACAATAGCCATTGTCCGTGGTTCAGTCTCTTTCTTGGGTGCTGTTTCAGCCCCAGGCTTACATGCTCCTGGATTCCACAGAGGTATCTCTCTCCCTATGTTGCCAGTGCTTGCATCCTCTTCAGTAGGACTTACATGTTTTTTCAATGTAAATTTGAATGACAACAGGTCTGGGTAAAGCAGAAAACATGTTACGTAAGTAAGGAGGCCCCACTTAATGACCTGGAAAAATTATAGGGCATGGGAGGGCTGGCTCTTATGATAATAGACAGTGTAATGCTGCTGTCTGTGATTTTAAGTGGCAGGAATGCAGGGGGGATGGTAATACGGTGACAGCAAGGAAAAATATGAGATGGTAACCTACTAGGTAACCAACAGCACATGAGAACTTAGGACCTAGCACATAGATAGAAATGGGAAGGTGGTCAGGTTACATGGGAGAAAGAACAGAGTAAAGGCTAAAAAGTAAATAAAGATCATAGAGTTCTTCATCTCTGGAACATGTGAGTCTCAGGAGGCAGGATGTCCATGAATGGATAAATGGGTAGATGGATGAATCCCCCTTTTACAGATAAGAAAACTGAGGTTGAGCACCTAAGTAACCTTGCTAGTGAAAGGCCATACAAGTAGCATACATTGGAAGTACTGATTCCTAGTTCATACACATTCTATACTATATTGAAAGAAAAATGGTATCTGTTTGATGTTCTTAAGCTCTTTTGGAAGAACCATTTGTTAGAAAAACCTGAGTATACAGACTTTGTCGGCAGTCTGCAGGTATTGAAATTCATCAAATAAAGGAGATAACTTCCACTCCAACCTCAAGACTTGCTTACTGTTTCTGCTGCTTATTTTGGTTTGAGGCCATTGTGCACCTGCCCAGGGAAGCACTTCAACCCCATCAACTACTGTACATCTGTAAATGTAGATTAACAAGCAGGTTTGACAAAGTGATACTGTATATGTTAATACACTCTCAGTGTATTCCAGAGCAGTGCATGACCTATCGAGCCGCCAGTGTTTACTAATATGATTGTCAGACAGTTTGACAGTGGAGTGACACTTCCCAATGCTTCAGTGGGAGTGATACCTTGTGACAAGATAACTTGGAACAAAATAATATGAAATTCGTTTGACTGCTGAACAAAACACAATACTCAGAATTGAGCCTGAAATCTACACTACATGTTTCCTTACTTTTTTCCCACCATCAAACTGAAGTGATCCCATATTCTCTCATAGTGTGTAAGTATGTTCATGAAAAGGAAATATGTTGTACAATATTTTTTGCCTCTGATCATTTCAAGTAAATGGAGCTGCAAAATGAAATGTTGGAAATGAAGATTATTATATTCATTATACCTTTGTGTGTGGCCCATTTCTTGGAAAATTATCCATATGTTATGCTTAATAAACCATAGTTTAAAGATCACCTTGGATGCAAATTTTTAAGCTGGTTCTGTTATTCATTATACTTTGCTTCTTGTTTTCTTGGCAGAATTTGTTACTATCCCACCCTTAGGAAAGTCAGTGGATGAACAAGTGCAATTCTGAAATTTGATGAATTTGACAGAGAAAAACAGATATGTATCAAAGTGAACTTTATTTCTATTCTCCCCATATAAGCAGAAAAGCAGATATTCAAACTGTGTCTTCCATTTATTGTTTGAGGGGGCAGTGAACACTGTGAGAGGCAGGTGTTTATTTATATCTTCCTGAAAGCAACTCTCCTAGCCAATCCCTTGGAGTCCCTTGGAATTAGGTGGGACCTTGCAATTATCGAGTCCAACACTCTTGTTTTGCTGAAGAGTAACAGTGTGAGTAACTTTAGATGTAAACATCATGCTTCTTAAGCTGTTATATTGAGAGGAGGAAGCTCTGTCCATAGACATCCCATCTTCCATTTCCTGTCTTTTACTGGATGGTGAAAAGTAAATGATCATGAGAGACTTCACAAAGAGGGGGTTTTGAAAGTGCTTCTTGGGATGGTAAGGATTTGATGGGTGAAGGAAGGCAGCCCTTACAAAGGTGCAATAGCTTCTGTAATGACCCGGGTGCAGAACTACATAAAGTATATTTGTAGAACAGCAACCAGGCCAATCTGTCCAAAGGAAAAGCTTTATAAAGAGGGTAGAAAGGCCGGGTGGGGTGGCTCACGCCTGTAATCCCAGCATCTTGGGAGGCCAAGGCAGGTGGATCACCTGAGGTCAGAAGTTTGAGACCAGCCTGGCCAACCTGGTGAAACCCCATCTCTACTACAAATACAAAAATTAACTGGCGATGGCTCACACCTGTAATCCCAGCACTTTGGGAGGCTGAGGCAGGCGGATCACGAGGTCAGGAGATCGAGACCATCCTGGCTAACGCGGTGAAACCCCATCTCTACTAAAAAATACAAAAAATTAGCCGGGTGTGGTGGCAGGTGCCTGTAGTCCCAGCTACTCTGGAGGCTGAGGCAGGAGAATGGCATGAACCCAGGAGGCAAAGCTTGCAGTGAGCCAAGATCGCACCACTGCACTCCAGCCTGGGCGACAGGGCAAGACTCCGTCTCAAAAAAAAAAAAAAAATTAACTGGGCTTGGTGGCTCAGGTCCGTAATCCCAGCTAGTCTACTCGGGAGGCTGAGGCAGGAGAATCGCTGGAACCCAGGAGGCAGAGGCTGCAGTGAGCCAAGATCGCGCCACTGCACTCCAGCCTGAGCGACAGAGTAAGAGTCCGTCTCCGAAAAAAAAAAGAGGGTAGAAGAAGATACAGGATCTAAAATTAAAGGTAAGCTGGAGGCAAGTTGTAGATGACCTGGAATAATTCTCCTCAACTCAATGAACCAGATTTATCACTGAGCAAAGGGAAGTCTTGAAAGTTTTTGAATATGGGAGAAATTCAGAAGGGCAGTACTCGGGGAGATTAACACAGTGGCGATGTGGAAAAATGGCTTAGTCAGAGCGACTCCTTGCCTTATTGTTCGTGTCCAAGATGGATATCACTCTTACTGGTCCAGCACTCCTTCCCCACTTCTGATGCCAGAAGTCCTCTTCCCAGTAGGGAGCCCTTTCTCATGGCTAGGATGGATGATTGCAAACCACAGTGCCACCATTGCAGGCCTGGGCCTGCTGCACTGGCCTGGGCAGAGTAAAGCCCACCTCTGGCCATAAATTTTAGTCCAGGAATGAACATTTGTCTCAAGTTAGGATAATCAGTCTTCTCAGGTGGCTTTCTACCAGGACTATTAAGAAACTGTCTTGCAGGTGGAATTGCTAAACAACTAAATTATGATTCAGAGGCTGTGGTAGACATATTGCATCACACAGCAAAAAAGAGTTCTTGGTCTGTAAGCTTAATCTAATTAAGTGGTGAATTCTAAGCTAGAGTGCCAAAGGGAGGTGGCCCAGAACTACGTTTAGCAGTTGAATTGCTCCATATGAGAAAGTGAGAATTATTTTGTTTGTTTTTGCTTTTCTTAACTAATGCCTGTTAAACCGAATCCTTTTTTAAAGGGCTGCCACACAACAACTTAGTCTGAGAGTAATTTGAGGGACTGAAAGACCAGGGTTGGTATTATCTGGTAACACACAAAGCATCATGAAAGGAGGATGGGAAAGGAAGGAGGAAGGCCTGGAGCAAAGAGAGAAGTCAGACAGGAGAGCATGCAGCTGAATTGGAGACTGAAAAGAAACTGAATTTGAAACTGAAATGAAGCAGAAAAGGTCAGCCCAGCATGGAATAAGGTCAGCACAATGCAAGACGGGAAGCGCATTCATAGAGGACGCCAATTCATGGAGAAATAAGAATCCAAGCTCTTGGGAAATCCTCAGAAACCTTAGGGACTTTCCACAAGTCGTGAGAAAGGGGGTTCGGTCCAGTCTTTGCTAGATGTTAAGGGCACTTTAGTCCTGTGAATATCATTGAAACATGTTAAGCTTTAGTGGAAAGAACACTAGCCTCAGGGTGAGAAAGCCTGGCTCCAGCATGAAACTTAGCTATATGTCTATAGTCAAGTTGTCTGAACATTCTGACTCAGTTTCCTTCTCTACAAAGGGATGGATTTGGGTTGGAGGAACCAAAATATCCCTTTTAGTTTAAAAACCCACTATCCATGATAAGCAAGCCATGGAATGCCTTAAGAAATGGAAAATAAGGAGGACTCTGTGGAGACACATATTTCACAGGAGGCCAGAAGGCAGTTCTGTGTCTTTCTTCCAATTAATTTGGAAAGATCTAGGAATTTCTGAAAGTTCAGGTTGTTCAATAGATGCAGGAACCTTCTAGGGCTGGTTAACAGCTCCAGGTTAATAGGACCTGTTTAATTACACTTGCCATATGCCAGGCACAGAGAAATTAGGCCTCCATGTACCAGGTTCTCAATAAAATTTTAGGGATGGATAGTGTCCCTTTCCCAGGAAACTGAGGCACAGCGATTAAGCAACTTTCCCAGTTCACACCTGCTGAGGGCCAAAGCAGGGATAATCATGCTGGTGTCAGAGTCCGGAGCTGTTTCCTGGATGCTGCCTCACCTTGTCTCTCAATGGTGGACAGCTGTATCTGCAGTGCCAGCTTTGCTCACACATGCTCACATTCTGTCTATTGTGTGAGCCTCAGGACATCCCTGTGTGGGCAGGACAAAGATGACTGTCCCCACTCTATAGTTGAAGAAACTGACCGATCTGCCCAGACCACAGAGGAAGACCCAGGACCCAAATCCAGACAGGGCATCTGCCAGGGTCATAGACCCATGCAGTAAAACCTTCCAGATGTGCTTTGAGTAATCTGAGATTCTGATACTCTGATCTTCCCACACTGGAGGAGTCAAGAATGATCTATCTCTTCTGAGGTTGTGGAGCAAATATTACACCATTTACATAACAAAGACTCCTACTCACTCTTACTCACGTACTCGCCTCCCTTCCAGAGTGATCTTGCAACATGTAACTGAATAGAAACCAGCCAACCCTTCCCAATCTTCATTGTCTTCTGCCAGCATCACTCTCCTTTCCAAGCTGGGAGTACAGGTGGCTTCCTGACCTTTGGGGACTGGATCAGCACCTTGGGAGTGGACATGGGGAGATGGCCTCAGGAGGGTGTTCTGGGGATTCAGACACTCAGGGGGTCAGCAGTACTCAAGCATCTACTCACAAGCTCACACTTACACACATGGCCATTCCGGCCAATCCCCAGCATCTCCGTGTCTCCACAATGTCTGGTGGGAGTGGAAATACATGCCTCTTCACCAATTCTCAACCCAAGTTTTATACTGATGTTGAATCAGCTGTTATCATGAGACCAAAATACCAGTAAGCTTACCACGAAGTCTTAGCTTGAGGGCCACTTACTGATTTTGTCTTTCATAAGTGGTGTCTCATTCACAGCCACGCTAATTTTAGCCACGGTTATCAGCTCCAGTTTGGGTAAATTCAGCCTTGATGATGTCAGCCGTGGCTCCTTTGCCTTCATCAGGGTTTTCAGAAGGAATGGCTGTTGTTGAGGACCCACTTGAAAACTTACTGGGGCTAAGGACAAAATATGCAAAATATGCTTCTCTCCCAGTCTTTGTATTCATTTCTTTTCTTTCTTTCTTTCTTTCTTTCTTTCTTTCTTTCTTTCTTTTTTTTTTTTGTTTTTTTTGAGACGGAGTTTCGCTCTGTCGCCAGGCTGGAATGCAATAGTGTGATCTCAGCTCACTCCAACCTCTGCCTCCCAGATTCAAGCAATTCTCTTGCCTCAGCCTCCTGAGTAGTTGAGATTACAGGTGCCCACCACCACGACCTAATTTTTGTATTTTTAGTAGAGACAGGGTTTCGCCATGTTGGTCAGGCTAGTCTCAAACTCCTGACCTTAGGTGATCTGTCCGCCTCGGGCTCCCAAAGTGCTGGGTTTACAGGCGTGAACCACCGCGCCCAGCCTGTATTCATCTCTTAAGAGGAAACCACCTTCCTGATCCCAGAGCCTGCCCAGGCATGCAGGCATTTCACATGTAGAGAGTTTTCATGTTCGCCTCAAATGAAAAAGTAAAATTTTCCCTAAATCAAAGAAAGACATCATGTTAATTCTAAGAAACAAGACTAAAATCCAAACTTATGTTGATTATATTTTAGAGTTTAGAATTTGCTATAAATATGTCCAGGTAGCAAAAAAATCCAAACTCGAGGAAGTAAAAATCAGGCTAGTATCAGAATTCTTTTCTTCTGTTAAAACTCCAGAAAAGAGTGAGAAAAGACCACAGAGTTTTCGTGTTTCAATCCTTCGCAAAAACACAAGCAGAGTGGGGAGGAAAAGGTGATGGGTTAAGGAAATTGGAGAAGAGAGTTTTGATGGGTTGTTTTAAGGAAAATGAAGGATACAGAAATATTAATAAAGTCATTTTCCACATGGGTAAGAGTGAGCAATTCTGAAACTACAAGTGCGCTACAGCCAAAGAAATAAATGAGCAATGTAGTTAAGGGGAATCACGTTCTCGCTATCAGAGAAAGAAGTTAGAAATAAGGAAGGAGGGAAGGCTAGAAGTTTCCTTTTGGTGCTGGATAAAAGTCAGAGCTTCCAGTATGAATTTATGCATATTTGATATATGGATAAGCAGATAGATACCGAAATATAGAAATGTTTGTACAGTAGACATGAGTTAACACACATACACATATTGCATACTGAGCACTCCCTAAAAGTAACACCGCAGTGGCAATGAGCACATCCAGCACCTCGATCTTAGTTTTTAAATACTATTCTCCAATAAAAGGAAACAGGGCTCTCTAAAGAAATAGCTAATAAATTATAAGGTTGAGGCCAGGGCAGAGAAAATACAAGATGAGCCTGGGGAATCTTCTAGTGTCAGAAAGAAAAGCGTATTAAAAAAGAAGAAGAAGGAGAAGAAGAAAAAAGGATGAGGGCATGTCAAAAAGCTGCAAGAGGTAACCCAAAAGAGCCCCCAATGGCCAAGCTCAAATGAGTTGAGCAACAGAATAAGTGATAATATTTAGTGTTGAATTATAACCCAAAGAATAAAACAAAACATCCACAAATTCCTACTGGTATAAACAAATGGGTTAATGAATGAATAACTGAAGGAGGGACAAATATTCCTTGCAAAAAAATTTCAATTACTAAGTGGAGAAGGAATAAGGGAATTTAAATATCACTATTAGAATACCAAAGTAATAACGGCTGCTGGCAAGATCCATCAATGAATGCTAAAATTAGTGGGTGAAACTTCAAGGATATTTTAAACAGGATGTTTTCATAGGCTCAGAGTTCTCCCCATCGTATTTATTAATTCCTGTGTGGTTTTAACATACGTCTGCAAATTCCTTGGTACTCCTCCCTCCAGGAGGTAGGACTTAATTCCCCTCTCCTTGAATTTGAGCTACACTTAGCGACTGCTTCCAACAAGTAGTACATGGAGAGGAAAAATAATGATTTTTTAGTGAAGAAACTTGGCAGACACCACCTGAAGCAAATGATCAACATTAATATCAGTGGTGATAAGTCATGTTGATACTATGTATTTCCTGATACGATGTGATGAGCAGGTACATCCTCTGTAATATTTTCCCACAAAAATCTATAACCACAGTCTAATTATGAGAAAGCATGAAGCAAACTTAAATTGAGGAATATGTTTACAAAAGACCCTAACAGTACCGTTCAAAAGTGCTAGAGTCATGAAAAACAAGGAAAGATGAAGAAACTGTCACAGATTAGAGGAGAGCAAAAAGACATGATTAACAGTACAATATAGTGTCCTGGATTGGATCCAGAAAAGGAAAATGACATTAGTGAAAAAACTAGCAAAATCTGTGTAGCAACTGTGGTTCTATAAGATGTTAATATTAGGAGTTGTTTAAAGACTGTAGGGGAACCCTCTGTAATTTCTTTGTATTCTACTGTTAATTTAAAATTATTTCAAAATAAAAAAATTTAATTGCAAGCACACAAATTAATTTTAAGAATTTCAGGTGTGTGATGAATGTAAGAATTCCACCCCAAAGTATCACTATATGTATATAAATGGGTGATAGGCCAGGCACGGTGGCTCACACCTGTCATCCCAGCACTTTGGGAGGCCAAGGTGGGCGGATCACCTGAGGTTGGGAGTTCAAGACCTGCCTGACCAACATGGAGAAACCCTGTCTCTACTAAAAATACAAAAAAAAAAAAAAAAAAAAAATTAGCCGGGCATGGTTGTGCATGCCTGTACTCCCAGCTACTCAGGAGGCTGAGACAGGAGAATCACTTGAACCAAGGAGGTAGAGGTTGCCGTGAGCAGAGATCTCGCCATTGCACTCCAGCTTGGGCAAGGAGAGTGAAACTCCATCTCAAAATAAATAAATAAATAAATAAATAAATAAATACAAATTCAAAAATTAGCTGGGCGTGGTGGCACGCGCCTGTAGTCCCAGCTACTCAGGAGGCTGAGGCAGGAGAATAGCTTGAATCCAGGAAGCGGAGGTTGCAGTGAGCCGAGATGGCACCACTGCACTCCAGCCTGGAGACAGAGGGAGACTCTGGGGGAAAAAAAAAAAAAAAGATTATAGCGTATTACATAATTTTGAGTAAAAAGGATAACAAAGTGACAATATTGCCATTACACAACATAAAACATGAAATGCAGAGAAAATGTATTAAAAAGGAAATAAATTGTTTCAGTTTGACAATAATTATCCATTGAAATAAAGATATAATTGGCATGTAACTTTATCTGTCAAATTAAATGTCCTCACAAGTTATAAAGTAAAAACTCTTGTTAAGTGTAGACGATGGCATTAACAGAAATATGAATGTTGATGGTTTTAACACACCACATTTGGTCAAGTAGACATAACATGCTTAATTGGATAATAAAAGAAATAAGGTTGATTTACTAGATACGTCAAGCTTTTTAACCAACAGGGAATAGATATTCTTTACAAAACCCCAGGGATGATTTTGAAAATTGGTTATAATCTACAATACAAAAAATCGTCAGTGATTTCTACAAGGAAAAGTATATACAGGCTACCTTATGTGGTTACAATACAATAAAACAAGAAATTAACAAAATTTAACAAAAGAGACACAAAATTCCAAACAGGTTCAGATGTTAAACTGGCCATGCATTCCTAGAGCAAACCCACTTGATATTATGATCCTTTTTATATATTGCTGGATTTTATTTGCTGATCGTTTTTACGTTTATTAAGTCGTATGGGTCAATATAATGTCTACTTAGTTTTGGGATATGCATCACGCTGGACTCATCAAACTGGAAAGCATTTCTTCCTCCAATATTTTTTAGAGAGCTCATATAAGATTGGTATTATTTTTTCCTTAAATGTTTCATACAATTGGAGTTTTTTTGGGGGAAAACTATTTGATTATGAATTAAATACCTTGAATAGAGTTTAGCTATTCTAATTTTCTGTTACTTCCTGAGTCAGTTTTGATACATTGCATTTTTAAAGGAATTTGTCTTTTTATGTATGTTATCATATTTGTTAGTGAAAAGTTGTTCATAATATCCCTCTCGTCTCTTTTTTAATGTCTATAGGATGTGTATCAGCTCTATTATTTCTGAAATTGGTTATTTGTGTTGTGTCTTCTTTTTCTTGATTAGTCTTCCTAGGGACTATGTCAATTTTATTTAATCCTTTCAAAAAACCAAGTATTAACCTGTTGATTTTCTACATTATTTTTCATTTTACTGATTTCTGTCTTTATTATTTTATCTTTACTGGGCTTTGGGGGATTACAATATGCTTTCTTAACCTATCACAGTTTACTTATAATTAATATACCATTTCACATACTATGTAAGGAGAACCTTACCAGAGTGTAATTCCATTTCTTGCTTCTTTTGTGCCAGTGCCAAATACTTTACTTCTACATACCATAGTCAGTCACCTTTCATTTCCCTACATACTTACTATTTATGGTGCTTTTTTTGCCTTCCTGTATATGCAGTTTAGCATCTGGTACCATTTCCCTTCAGCCCAAAGAGTATATTTTATTATATATTGTAGTTCAGGTCTTTTGTAACAAATTTCCTGTTTTTTATTTATCTGAAATATCTTTATTTCACTATTCTTTTTGACATACATGGTTTATGCACATAGAATTCTTTCTAAAAGCACTTTAAGGATGTCCCATTGCCTTTTGATCTTAATAAAACATGAAGTATAAAATATTTTTTTTTTGAAAGGGAGTCTTGCTCTGTCACCCAGGCTGGAGTGCAGTGGCATGATCTTGGCCCACTGCAACCTCTGCCTCCCGGGTTCAAGTGATTCTCCTGCCTCAGCCTCCCGAGTAGCTGGGATTACAGGTGCCCACCACCATGCCCGGCTAATTTTTGTATTTTTAGTAGAGACAGGGTTTCACCATATTGGCCAGGCTGGTCTCGAACTCCTGACCTCAGGCGATCCACCCACCTAGGCCTCCCAAAGTGCTGGGATTACAGGTGTGAGCCACTGTGCCCAGCTGATTCTTGGTTTCTTTTAACTTGAGTTCATTGACATGTTTTCATACCCTTTGAATGTGAAGTTTTCTAGATTCCTCTGTTTTCAGTGTGCTCTTGGATGCAGAATATAGTTGCTTTCTGTTCTGTAATACAAGTTGATGGTCTTTGTCTTTTTATGTTTAACCAGTTTCTAATTTACATTTGCTCTCCACATGCCATCTTGCTTTATTTTTTTCAATGTAGCTTGTACATTGTTTTTCTTTTACTATCTTTTGTTATATAGATTATGTATATTTATTTATCTTCTCTATGGAATTTTAAGATATAAACTCTATTTTTAATTTAATTACAGTTTAATTTTTTAATGCATCCTTTAGCTCTTTAATGGTCAATCTCAAGTATAAAATAGTCTCTGCAATTCAGGAAAGAAAACTAGAAAATTTCATTTTTTTTCACTTCCCATTTTATGTATGAGATTTCAGAGGTTGCTGATTACTATAATTCTCATTTGAAAGCATTATCTTTTCTTTCTGAATGAACTATGGTATTTTCATAGTTCTTTGTAACTGTAAGTTTATGAAACCAAATTATGTATTTAAACAATGTCAAATTTCTATTCTAAACTTTTTATTCTACTTCCTCTTTACTGAGCCTGAGTTTTCAAAAAATGTTAGTTTCTTATGACATTCGAGTTCATCTTTGGAAGACATTTTTCAGGATAAGTATGTGGATTGTATACTTTATGAAATTTGCATATCTGGAATTCTTTCCATTGTCTTCACACATGTATGACATTTTGTCCAGGAATTTGAGGGTTCCCAAATTTTCCTCTCAAAAGTCTGTATGGATTTCTCCAATATCTTTTAGCAATTAATCTTGAAGGACAGCAGTCTCAACCCTCCCTGGTTCTTATTTCCTTTGAAAATAACTTACTAGATAGTTTTCTTTGTATAATAAGCTTTTCAATTCTCCCTGTGAACTTTAAAACATAATGTTAATTATAAAAATTTAATTTAGAGGCCGGGCGCAGTGGCTCATGTAATCCCATCACTTTGGGAGGCCAAGACGGGAGGATCACGAGATCAGGAGATGGAGACCAACTGGCCAACATAGTGAAATCCCGTCTCTACTAAAAATACAAAAAAATTAGCTGGGCCTAGTGGCAGGGGCCTTTAATCCCAGCTACTTGGGAGGCTGAGGCAGGAGAATCGCTTCAACCTGGGAGGCGGAGTTTGCAGTGAGCTGAGATCGTGCCATTGCACTTCAGCCTGGGCAACAAGAGTGAAACTCCATCTCAAAAAAAAAATTAATTTAGATATTAATTTAGTCTTGATAACTTATCAAAAAAGAAAAAACCAAGACGAAGCTATTTAGAGAGCATTTTCCAAAAGTATAGAGTAGCAATGGGATGGAAATTATAAGCTACTTTAGGGCAATATGTGTTCTGCTAGAGAGCTGGCAGTAAACAAGAGTGTGACATTGTGATATAATGAGAAATATATATTGGCTTTTGTCCCTAGTTCCTGGCACAGAGCTCCCCAGAGACTTGTAATTTCCTAAGTGATGGTAGGAGCATCTTTTGTTCTAATACTTGGTCTTTGATCACGGTTTCTGACACATAACTCCTAAATCCCTTGCAGTTCCTTGAGTGACAGCAGTATCTTTTGTTCTAATGAGGTGATGCTTGCTGGGTTGCTCAGTAGCCTCAAGATGGGGTCAGGTCACCAGAAAGACCAAACTTTGATTAGAAACTTGGAATTTTCAGACGCATTCTTCATCACCCAAGAAGGGGAGACAGGCTGGAAACTGAGTTAACAATTGGTCCTGCCTATGTCATAATGCCTCCACAAGAAACCAGTAACTGAAGGGCTTTGGAGAGCTTCCCAGTTGGTGGCCACGTGGAGGAGCTGGGAGAGTGGCACCCCTGGAGAGGGTGTGGAAGCTCCGTTGCCTCCACCATCTTTTCCGCCTGCTGTTCCTGAGTTGTATCCTTTTATTATAAATCTGCAACCTAGTAGTAAACTGTTTTCCTGAGCTCCGTGAACCGCTCTAGCAAATCACCAAATCTGAACAGGGGCTCAGGGGAACCTCTGATTTATAACTAGTGGTTCAGAACCACAGGTGGCAACCTGGACTTGTGACTGGCGTCTGAAGGCAGTGGGTATAGTGTTGTGGGACTGCCTGAGCCCTTAACCTGTGGAATCTGATGCTAACCTCAGGTAAAAAGTGTCAGAATTGAATCAAATTAGAGGACACCCAGTCAGCAAATGTTGAGAACTGGATAATTGATGGGTGTGTGTGGGGGGGAAGTAATCCCACACATTTGGTGTCAGAAATGTGTGAGTATAGGAGGAAAAAGTTACTTTTCTTTCTTTTTAGGAAGGGGAAAGAGGAGGGTAGAAAAGAATAGGGAAGAAGAAAATACAGTGGAGATTCCTGGCTAAAACTGATTGGCTCATGTTTACTCAGCTTCATGGGTTTAGATTCAGTTAAGGTACTGGAAATAAGATCACAATAAAATTTCATTTTTTTTTCTATAGAGAAAGGTCTAGAGATATTTTTGAAAATATGATATGTATGTTTTACTATTTTGTGAACATTGTCCTTTATATTATATTTCAGTCCATAGGCTTCATGTATTTCAGAATTACATTTGTATATTATTTAAACACGTTTATTGAAGTAATAATATTGTACACCTAGTGTATTGCTATGTTAGTAAATATAGTGTTTATCCAAGGTAGGTAATTAAAATATAATATTACATATCTACAGACCCAAAATAATATAATGATTAGGCTCAGAGTATGTTATACATTATAAAACTAATAACCTTTTGAAATAAAGATTGATTTTCTATAAACTCAGCCATCCACCCCCCAAAAATACAGAAAGGAAAAAATGGTCTTTCTATATATTGTGACATTTTTACAATTTCCAGAATTCCATGGAGTCTAATTTCTGCTGGGATATTTCCTCCAGGCTGACATTGGTTTCAGAAGGACGTATAGTTGAACCAGTTCTTGATAAGCCTGAATCTTTATGTGCTGCATGTCTGTAAGCTGCCCTCTCAAAGACCTGCTCTCCTCACATAATGAAGAAAGAAAATGACGTGGACAGAGAGAGAAATGTCACAATCTAAGCTCAGCTGGTCTGGATTATCCAACTTCTGAGGTGTATCTGCCGGCTGTCCCTGTATCCCATTATAAATCATCTCCTTGTTGAACATCAGGCCAGACTGGGGTCTGATTCATTGGCTGAATGTGGCTACCTGGCTCCAGGAGGAGCCTCTGTCTCAGTCCTGTAATAGTCATCATGCTTTAAGAAACCTTCACATTTCTGAACAGTTACATAGTGTCCTCAGCTGAAGAAAGAGGAAGTCTGGAGTCCATTTCCGGCAGTTAGCAGGGAGCTGTTTTCCTCTCTCTGACATTAGCAAGGTTTGTCAGCTTGTTAATCTTTAAGGGGATTTGGGGTTGAAATTTTTTGGGGGGTGGACTTTAGGGTGGATAATATAGTCAAAGTTCTTCAATGTGGTTTGAGGGAATAAAATAGATGCCCATGTTTTTTATGGCTGTAATTCCCACTTAGCCTTGGGTTTCAACTCCCAAGTTTATGTGAAAGGAAAACCACAAACTATTGGATAGTGTAAGCGCTATAATAATAGTCTCTACCTTTTTGCTTGATGACTTCCAAGAATGTTTCCATAATTCTGAGGTAGCAGAAGCAATCAATAACTGTACTATAAATTACATGTGCATTGAGCATTCAAGCATTGTGGAGTCTGGGTCTCTCCAAGGCCACGGTTAACTGGTAAGGTTGGCCTGGACACATTTTCTTCCTTTTTCATTATTTCTCTGCCTGCTGCCTAATAGCCAGTTAAGATTTGGTGAGAAAAGCAGAATTAGGGAGTAACTAGACTAACCCCCTTTCAAGGGAAAGCTTTATTCTGATAAACCCCCTTAACTTGCAAAAATCACATCTGGGATTAGAAGTGAAACAGAAGGGAGGGAAAATTTCTCCCACAGGGACTTGACTCTACCAGTCACACTTAGCAATTATTCTTTGACAAATACATATTTGTCTTACACAAAGTGGTAGAGATGTGCTGCATCTGGCAAACATCACATAAGCCTTCTGTACGGCTGGAACAATGATGCTTTTGTTTCTAGTATTAGATGATGGAGAAGGAGTCAGAATGACATTTACCTCTATAGATACCACGCTCAAGCTTCCTCTCCTTAGGGCAGACAGAAGGCTTCTAAGAAGTGATCACCTTAGGTGTTTTCTGGAGAAGCGGTGTGCTTGGAACATCATGCTCTTTCTCTGAAAGTGTAATTTAAACCCTACTTCACGGACAATTGTGGGTGTTGAGGAAATGCATAAGAGTGGAAGACAGAGGGGAAAGGAATCAGATCTCTAACTTGTATTTAAACTAGAGTCACTTTGTTTTTAGCTTTTTAAAAATTGGCTTTCTTTCTGTCTCTCTTTTCTTCCCTCCCTCCCCTCCCTCCCTCCTTCCTTCCTCCCTTGCTTCCTCCCTCTCTCCCTCCTTTCCTCTCTCCCTCCTTCCCTCCCTCTCTCCCTCCTTTCCTTCCTTCCTTCCTTCTTTCCTTCCTTCCCTTTCTGACAGGGCCTCACTCTGTCACTCAGCTTGGGGTGCAGTGGCACAATCTGAGTTCACTGGAATCTCAAACTCTTGGGCTCAAGAGATCCTCCTTCCTCAGCCTCCCAAGTAGCTGGAACAACACATGTGAGTCACCATGCCTGACTCAGCTAGATTTTTCAATTTTGTAGAGATAAGGTCTCACTCTATATCCCAGGCTGGTCTCCAACTTCTGACCTCAAGCGATCCTCCTGCCTCGGCCTCCCAATATTGGCTTTCTAAACAAGATTTAATGTGAAGAAATAGTTCCACTGCTTTAAAAAAGAAGGGTAAGAAAAACTTAAAAATCACATCCATAAAATGACACTTCGCTTTTCAGGTTTTTATTCCATACTTTTGTGGACAGCGGCAGTCAACACCAACTTGTGGCATGGGATGGATTTCTACCAAAAGCCTCTGTGAATGTGCTCTGAGAAGTTTCTACAGAGTCTGACAGGGCCTCACTCTTTCACCCAGCTTGAGGTGTAGTGGCACAATCTGAGCTCACTGGAATCTCAAACTCTTGGGCTCTTGAGTTTGAAATATAGCAAAGAAAGGCTGGGTGCAGTGGCTCATGCCTTTAATCCCAGCACTTTGGGAGGCCGAGGCGGGAGGATCACGAGATCAGGAGATCAAGACCATCCTGGCTAACACGGTGAAACTCCATCTCTACTAAAAATACAAAAAATTAGCCGGGCGTGGTGGCGGGTGCCTGTAGTCCCAGCTACTTGGGAGGCTGAGGCAGGAGAATGGCGTGAACCCAGGAGGTGGAGCTTGCAGTGAGCCAAGCTCACACCATTGCACTCCAGCCTGGGCGATAGAGTGAGACTCCATCTCACAAAAAAAAAAAAAAAAAAAAGAAAAGAAAAGAAATATAGCAAAGAAAAATGCCAGTGCTCCTGCCTATGGAGTCACTAACTCTTCATAAATCCATTCCAAATAGATCATCAAGGACGCTTGTAACAGAGACGTTTTCAACACCATGGCATGTTCCTGAAGAATCAAAGTTGGCCAGAGAGACTAAACAAGGATAACGCAGACCCTTTTGTGAAGCTGTTTTTCTATTTTTAAAATGCAGTTCAAAAGATATTGGAAAACTTTCTCTCAAGTGTTTATTCTTTCTCTCTCCTTTGCTGAACTTTTAAGGAGAGGTACAATAGAATATATAGTACACTTGTAATCAGAACTGGGTTTAGGTCTTAATTCTGCTACTTATGATCTACACGTTTTGGGATATGTTATCTAACCTTTACATACAAATGTATTCACCTATAAAGCAGAAAATAAACAACATCTGTGCAGCTTAATTCCTATGAAAAGATGTGAAGCTAATCACAGCAGGGTCTCTTAGACTAATGTCTACATTCCTGTTTATGTTTTTATTTGAGTTCTTATTGTACAAATTGTTAATGGAAGGACCTGGTAGCTATGTGAGATACTGAAAATGCAATTGGTTATTATTTTAATATGTATAATAGTTGGGTGGTCTAGGATGATGAGACAATGCAGCCTTCCATCAAGTTCAAACATGTTTAGAAGTAGGCAGAAAATATACCTGCATAATTTAAGATCCAAGGAAACAGAAATCTAATGAGGTAATCAACCTAAGTTCAAGTTACAGATGTCTATGAGTAGAAAAAGGAATTAGGTAATGTATGAGACATGAATTTAGAGGTCTTGGAGCATGTGAAAACCTCCTTTGAGTTACAGAGCCATTGACATAACAATTATCAATAGGGTTTAATACATCACATCAAAGTTGCTGACAAGAATTCTGTTAGCATCCTGTCTGAAATTTTTCTTTTTGCAACCCCAAGTGTGCTGAGAAAGCAACCCCACATCATACATGGGATAATATAATAGTATCCTTAATTGGCAGAAAGAATTGTCCTGAATGCATGCAATGCTCTATATGTCTTACACCCATTAGAAGTTGTGATTAAATTCACATCAGTTACTCAGAAGGGTAAGTATCCTCCTTAGTGGTAAGTATCTCATAACTCTGAGAAGAGTTAGAAGGCCGAGGAGGGCGGATCACGAGGTCAGGAGATCAAGACCAGCCTGGCGAACATGATGAAACCCCATCTCTACTAAAAATACAAAAAATTAGCCGGGCGTGGTGGCGGGCGCCTGTAGTCCCAGCTACTGGGGAGGCTGAGGCAGGAGAATGGCGTGAACCCAGGAGGCGGAGCTTGCAGTGAGCAGAGATCGCGCCACTGCACTCCAGCCTGGGCGACAGAGTGAGACTCCATCTCAAAAAAAAAAAAGAATTCAGCATTGAAATGTAGAAGAGGTCGGGCACGGTGGCTCAGGCCTAGCACTTTTGGGAGGCCAAGGCAGGTGGATCACTTGAGGTCAGGAGTTTGAAATTAGCCTAGCCAACGTGGTGAAACCCCATCTCTGCTAAAAATACAAATATTTAGCCAGGTGTGGTGGCGGGTGCCTGTAATCCCAGCTACTTGGGAGGCTGAGGCAGGAGAATTGCTTGAACCTAGGAGGTGGAGGTTGCAGTGAGCTCTCGTGCCACTGCACTCCAGCCTGGGTGACAGAGCGAAACTCTGTCTCAAAATAAAAAAAGAAAAAAAGGAAAGAAATGTAGAAGAAAAAGAACATGATAGTCTTAATAGTTGGTGCTTATGAACTCTTTATGTTTAAGAACACTTGGCTTACTAAAGTGGCCACCCAATTACTGCAAATTTAATTGGGTAATTGAATATTTAATTTAAACTTGTGATTTTAATTTGAAATATTTCTAGGTTGACAAACTTTATTGGAACATTTATGAGCACTCAAAATTCACTATAAGTTTGTTTGTTAGATTTATAAGGAAAGGTTTGTTTGTTAAGTTAGACAATTAAAGCACTTAAGAAGAAAATCAGATATACTGAATTTAAATATGTAGTCTAAAATAGTCAAAAGAATTACATTATTAAGTTTATAATTGGGAAAAGTACTATCAAAAGATCCTTAAAAGTGAATGTTAAAAATTGTTAAGAGAATAAAGAGAATAATATAATTTACAAGCAGAATTTAAAAGCATAAGGAAAAACTAGGGTTCCAACTTTGTAACTGTAACTAATATTAATTTTAGAAACCAGAAATATTTCTGAATGGACTGGTCTACATACAAAAACTATCCTCAAATAAATCTTTTTTAAAAACATTAAATTAACAACAACTCAAAAAAATTATTTTGCTAATTGAATGAGGGGAACTCAATGGGATGTAGGCTGAAATCAACCTTATTCTTTTTTACCACTTGCCATTAAATTTGTTCTGTAAAAACATTCTTTATCTGCTCCTAGCTCTAATCTCACATGGGTTCCATAGCCTTTTCTGTTGCTGTCATAAAATAAAAATCTCAGTCCTGTCTTAATCAACATTTAACTCCAGTTCAGAGTAATTTAAATATTCCAAATTCCATTCAAGTTTAAACCTTTTCTCCTCCTTCAGCTTGTCTTGTGCTAAGGTCTAAATGTGTCCTCCAAATTTATGTGGTAAAAACTTAGTCCCCAATGCAACAGAGTGGGGAAGTGGAGCCTTTTGGGAGGTGTTTAGGTCATGAGGGCTCTGCCTTCTTGAATGGTTTAATGCCTCTATGAAAGGGCTTGGTGGAGAAAGGGAGTTTTTTTGCCCTGCTATTTTCTGCCTGTGAGGACACAGCACTCTTCCCTTTGGAGGACTCAGCATTCAAAGCACGATGTTGGAAACAGAGATCAGCCCTCACCAGAAGCTAGTTCCTTGATCTTGGACTTCCCAGCCTCCAGAACTGTGAGAAATAAGTTTCTGTTCTCTATAAAGTATCTAGTCTGTGGTACTCTGTTACAGCAGTACAAAATAAATTGAGACAGCTTGCTTCAGATCAGGAAGCCCAGAACAGAGGGTCAGGGGAGTCAGCTTCTTTACTGTGTCCCAGGCTCTACAACTCCCAATTCCTTAGCAGCAGCTTTTGTCTTTTAGCGTTGGACCTAGGAAAAGAGGGGAAGGAGAAAGGGCAGGGAAAAAACTCACTTTGATGGCAAAGTTATAATGAATGTATCTTGGAACTCTCTTACTGTGGCAGATTTCATGACTGATTCTTCTGATATGGCATTTTTTGTGGGTCTCTCATAGGGCATCCTCTGGTGTTTTCCAACTGTGGTTTTAACTCAGATAGAGTTATACCTGGGCTTTCTGGAATCTAACTCTTTATTGAAATCCCTTCTCTGCCGCAGACATCCTCTTGGATGGGAAACTTTCGAAAAACAATTCTAGGGTGGCTTCATTCTATTGAATCCATATCTAATCCCAAGGAAAACCTATATTTTTTTCCTTCGGCCACCAAGGGATATGAAACCCACTTTCAACTGTTCACCTTTCTTCTTTTCTGTCAGTCTCATTTTCTCAGGAATGCATCACACACTAGACTGTGCCTCCAACATCAGAGAACATAGATCCAAAATCTTCAAGTGCTTTTATTTGCTTTAAGGTATAAGGAAGACACCTTCTCCTCTCCATCTTGGGGAAGAAGGAAGATAGATAACTTGTACAATTCTTCTACAATTCTCTCCAAAGCAGTTTTCTCTACGTCTTTCTTCCACATTAGCTCTTTCATACCTTCAAGGTGGGTTATGGGCTAATGTTGGCAGAACCTAATTTGCAATCTTTTGGTGGCTGTTGCACCTTAGTTTAGGAGTGAAGATACTTGAGATTTATTGTATTTTGCTCAGCTTTGGGAACCTAATCTTGGGAGTTCCATTTTAATATTCTATTGTGCCATCACTATGAAAACTGTTTTGCACTGATAATTCACAGTTGGAAGATGTATTCATAGAATATGACTTTAGTATCATTAGAAATTATTTCTCAAGCTGAGAAATATATGCCCTATGGCATATTCTCTGAGATATGTACAAAATATTGTGTTTCTCATGTAAAACTATAAGAGAAATAGGGTTCTACCACAGGCTGAGAACAAACACTTTCATGAGAAATTCAGAAAACAAAAAACAAACAAAAATATAAACCTAAACAGTGCAACTTCGAGATGACCACTGGTAACATTTTGATGTGTGTTTGTGGGAAGTATATTTCCCACAAGATTGGGATGATATTATTTGTATAGTTCTTTTGTGATCTACTACCTATATCTAAATATTGTTTTACAAAATTATGTATATGTATTTCTTTTATATTTATAAAGTATAGTAATGCATATAATAAAAATCAAATTATACAAATGGTTTTATGCTAAAAAAAACATAGCCTTCTAGTCCAATTTTTTCCAGCCCACATCCTACTCTTTAGATGTGACCAGTTTTAATGGTTTTTGTTTTTGATATTTCTGGTGGATCTTCCTTTTTTTTTTTTGAGATAGAGTCTTGCTCTGCCACCCAAGCTGTAGTGCAGTGGCGCGATCTCGGCTCACTGCAAGCTCTGCCTCCAGGGTTCACACCATTCTCCTGTCTCAGCCTCCCGAGTAGCTGGGACTACAGGCACCCGCCACCACATCCGGCTAAATTTTTGTATTTTTAGTAGAGACGGTGTTTCACCATGTTAGCCAGGATGGTCTCGATCTCCTGACCTCGTGATCTGCCCGCCTTGGCCTCCCAAAGTGCTGGGATTACAGGTGTGAGCCACCGCGCCCGGCTGGATCTACCTGTTTTTAAATCAGAGGTTCTCCTTTATGGCTTCACATTAAAAGTTACCTGGAAGTTTTTGGAAGTTCCCATACTTGCCTTTTCCTGATATTCATTGATCCAGATCCCTGGAGGTGGGACTCAAGCAGTGGTATTATTTTTAATGCCCACTAGGTAATTCTGATGCATTGTAGGAGTTAAGAACCACTGAGATATAGAATATACTTACACAAAAATAGCTTGACATCCATTTTAGACACTATCATTACTTTGCCATTATGAACTGAAGACTTAGTTACTTACACAATCCCCATCTTTCCCTATTCCTTGCTTTCTACTTTTGGTGTTACGTAATTATTAACGCTTTCTCATTGATTGTATTTATAATTTAAAATATGCTTATACTTCTATGTCTGGTTTGTCAGATTTAGACATTATTAAATTTAGACACATTCCCCATATACAATGGGAATATGACTCTTCTTACCCTATCTTCCACCTTTCCTTATCCCAGTTATCAACTTCCACTAACAATATCAGTATCTAGATGTACATTGCGAAGATTGATAGAATTAGCATTGTGTTCTAGAATGACATATCTATAAGTTGATTGTAAACTTCATAAACCAGAAATATTATTTATCTGTACAGAAAAGATTTCATATATAAATATATCTGTATTTACAAAAACAGCACATAACAATGTTTAAGAAATTTGCTCTGTCACTTACTAGCTTTATGATCTTGGACAACTCAGTTAACTTCTTTTTACATCAGTCCTTTACTTCTAAAAAGGGTAAATAATATCAATCTCTTGGGGTTGTTGTGAGGAGTCTATAATTAACCCATGGCACATAGCAAAGACTCCTATTCTGTTAGTTATTCTTACTGCTTAGCCCAGTCTTGTACAGGCATTACATTTCCTTTACTGCTTCAATATGATAATCTCTGCACTATACAAAGTAGAATATTTTCTGAATCAAGGTGAAATAGATTTCTTTTACTTATACTCTAACAAATGTTTTTCTAAAAATTTCATTTTAAATGATTGTTTAATGCTCTAACCACAGATTTCCTGTATAGCTTCCCCTTGCTTTGCAGGAAAGAGTTTCTAAACACTTTCATTTTTTTCTTATTTCCAAAAACATAATATGCCCCCATTATATCTTCAAAATATTCCAATCTTTTCATTATGTCATCTACTAAGGCAAGGAATTCACTGTCTTTTGGGGACATCCATCCACCCCTCTGACCTCTTGCTACAATCTAGACCAGATGCTTTCCAGGCTTTGTGGATGCCAGGGGAATCTAGGGCTGTTTCCTGCATTCCACAATTTCCTGTCTGATCTTTCTCTGTTTTTGCTGGTGTGAATCCTCAAATAACTTCCTCAGAATGGTATGTGAAAGGCAAATTTTCTTAATCTTGGCATAATTGCTATGATGCAATTATATTTTAGCTCCTAGCAGTATTTTTTTCATTGACAAACTCATCCTAAAATCCATAGGAAACACAAAGACTCTAGAGTAATCAAAACAACTTTGAAAAACAGACTTGAAGACCTAATTCTACCTAACTTTAAGACTTGTTTTAAAGCTACAGTAGTCAAAAAATTGTCATATTGGCTGAAAGATAAAAGCTCAACGCCTGTAGTATCTCCCAAATCCCAGTCATCCTAACTTGGACGTGCTCCCATTTGGAAGTGACAAAGCAAACCCAATCAACTGATATTTGGCTTCACCATCCACAGGAATGCATCTCTAGTCAAATATATCTCCTATTAATAGATCTCAGCAGCCCCATCAATAGCAGGGAGGCTACATCCATAGAAGGATCTTCTTGCAACTGGAAGGTTGTTAGCATCTGTGTTATTGGACACCTTGAACTCTGTCTTTGTCTACTCATCACCACGAGTGCTACCTTAGTTCAGATTACCATCCCCTTGTCTAGATTTTGATACCAGCCAGCCATTGGCATCCCCGCTTGCAGTCCTACAACCTCTCATCCATTCCACATAGTGCTTTGTCTAAAAGGCAAATCCGGTAAGTTCACTCCTCTATTTAGCCCCTGCCAACCTAGACACACGCTGACCCCAGATTGCTCAAGATGCTTTAATATTATCTGAAGAAGACAGTTCCCTCTTTCATCTTTCTGCAATCCAGTTTTTCCAATGCGTTTGCTCTGTCTCACATTCAGATTTTTGTACAAGCTTTCTCTGTGTCTGGAATATTCTTTCTTCTCTAGCACTCTCCCTACATCCTTGGTGTATCTATTTAGGTTACACTTCCTCTAGCAAGCCATCCTTGACCTTCCCACAGCTGGATTAAATGCCTCTCCACATGCTCTTACAGCCCTCACTTACCCTCTCTTAATAGTTTTTTCTTCTGTTCACCCCGCTAGACTGTAAGCTCTTTGACAGCAGATACTATGGCTGTCTTGCTCACTGGCTTGTGGTACATAACAATTACTAAATGCCCATCAAAATACTAAAAGAAGAAAAAACATGTGTAAGGGGATAGTTTTCTTAAATCAACACTTTTCCTTTTTCTTGGGCTGTTATTGGCGAGTGTCTGGCATTATTTAAAAGTTGTTCCAATGCAGTAGGACTGGTTTACATTACTCTTTCATGAGGGCTAAAATAGGAAACCAGGCTGAGTTTTAAAAATATGCTATTAGTAATGATCTCTTTTTAATGATTGCCATCTCCTTGCCATTTGGAACTAAGAGTGGGCAAGTCTCATATCCATAGCCTTAAGGGCTGTTTGCTGCCCAAATCTTGGGACAGAGAAGGTGCTGCTGCTTCGGAGAATGGTGGCTCTTTGCCACAGGAGAGTGGAAGGACTGCAGATTGCAGTGTGCCTCTACAGCTCTCCCTGTGATATTGTTGGATGTTTGTGCTAGGAGAAGACGGTAAAACCATTAGGCTTCCTGATGCATTTGTAACTGATACTCACAGTGGAGAAAGGATTCGGGAGTCCAGTAGAGAACTGGCTGTTTTAGGGAGCTTTTTAAAGAATTCTTCTTCCTTCTCAAGCCACATAGGCATTCCTGCTGAATGGGCTTTTTTAGATTTTCCTTGTGAACATGCATATATAATCATCAGCCAAAAAAAAAAGTGTTTTGGAGATGGCTGTGTAGGATAAAGATAGGTTGATTTTATTCAAAGATAATGAAATTTTGGGGGTTTTTTCCTCCCAATGTGTGTAGGTAATGACTCTGATTTCTTATATCAAACATCTCCGATAATATAAACATAAATGAGTTCAGAAATGTTGAACACAGGACACTTGGGAAGCTTTGCACTTGTAAAAACTATGCTTCCTCTGCTCATATCCTCTCTGGATTATTCGTGGGCATGGCCCCAAGGCTGTGACACACGTTTTTTGGAAAGGGCCAAAAATCACTCAGAAGTACAATAGTAAATAGGTTGGATAATTAACATGGATACTTATCTTTTAGGCTGAAGAATGAAAAGAATGACAGAGAAAGAGTGAGAGAGTCAGTGTGAGACATAACTATAATGCAATGAGTTGGTTTAGTGTTTGGGTAAGTCTCAGTGTTCCTGAGGAAGCTGGAGATTAGCCTTTATGCTCAAAATTGACTTCATGTAACATGGATTTGTCCATTTAAAGTGGCTAGTAGAAGCTTGTTCAACATCAGCCAGGGTTCACTATCTCACAGCAAATTCCAAATGTTTTCCTTTAAACAAAAATCTAAAGCAAGGAGTGGGGTTAAATGGTTCTAAATATGTGTCTCTTTATTAACGTACAGCTCCAGTAATCTCACGCAAATTCATAGGCCCTAAACTCTACCTCTCTCTTACTGGCCAGAGTATAAAAGGAGCCACACCCATACATTTGTGTAAAGTCATGACCTTGTGAATGCAGGTGGAGGTCAAACACCTCAGACCTGTGCTTAGGACAGTCCATGAGGGTTCCATCTTTGACAAAGTGAGGTACGCAAAATGTGCGTATCTACTGAGAGGTTGTGTTTTCTGCATACTTCCAGGAATTCTTCCACACACTTTCCATAGATCACCTTCTTGATGGTCACCACCACCCCATGCAATTACTGATATAAAATGCTCCTATTTTATATCAGACACAGAGAAGTGACTGCTCCAAAGCCAGAGAGCCACCCTCAGGCAGACTCCAGAATCAGGACTCTTATTTAGGAATGTGAACTCTCTACTCTAAAGTGAAGAGCTGACTGTCTGTGCCTTTTATTCTTCACAGTTTCCTTTGTGAGGTTGGCAATAGTTATCTGCATTTTATAACTAGGGAGCTAGACACAAGTAAAAATAAATAACTGGTCAAATATAATCTACAGCAGGCATTAATAGTCTTTGATGATTAATTGGATATAGAGTGGGAAGAACTAGGAAGGGCCAAGTATGATTCTCAGGTTTCAAGCACACATGGTTTCATTGAAACAGACTAAAGAAGATGGTATGAGAAAAAAATGAAAATCATCTCTACTTGAAAGACAGGGAGTCTGAAGCAGAGTGGAATATCCATGTGGGAAAGGCTTGTCAGGATGGGGCTCCTGCTTCTGAGAAAGGTAGAGCACTGCATGGTAAGTCAGCAAATCGAAGACTAGATTTAGATAACACCCAATCAAGGATCAGAAGGAGAAATAGAGAATGGGAGCCATTGAAGGGTTACTTTATTTGAGGTTGTCTAGTAGTCATCAATCAAACTGCGGGTTTCCTTATTTATGTTTCAGGAGAAGAAATCATGGCAATGACTAAAAGAAAATAAACTTTGTGATGCTTTTCCAAAAACACAATGAATATTTGATAGAAAATTATAGATGAAAATGAGGGTATAGAAATAGAAGTAGAAATAGATGATATAAATGTACGTTTAAATATAGATGTGGATGAAGGAGCCAAGAGTAATATTTTGATAAGAATTTGACCTGGAATCCAAAGGTTTGTCCTTTTTGTTTTGTTTTGTTTTGTTTTTGTTTTATATTTTTTTGAGATGGAGTCTCGCTCTGTCGCCCAGGCTGGAGTGCAATGGTGCGATTTCTGCTCACTGCAACCTCCGCCCCCTGTGTTCAAGCAATTCTCCTGCCTCAGCCTCCTGAGTAGCTGAGATTACAGGCACCCACCATCACGCCCGGCTAATTTTTGTGCTTTTAGTAGAGACGGGGTTTCACCATGTTGGCCAGGCTGGTCTCGAACTCCTGACCTCAGGTGATCCACCTACCTCGGCCTCCCAAAGTGCTGGGGTTACAGGCATGAGCCACCATGCCTGGCTGGTTTATCTTTTTTCACCAAGCTTAAACTACATCTATATTACTTAAAAAATTTTGCCCCAAAATTTGCTCTAGAAAAGCACCTTTCAATATACCATCTTATTTTTCCTGCCTATGTGCCACTTATTTGAGCATTTTAGGGCATATAATTTAGTTAATTTTAGTATTTTGGATCAATCTTTCCTCATCATCTGGATTAAACATAACTTGTGGTCAAGATTTATGTCATATATTCCTTCTGTACAGTTCCTATTGCACAGTGATTAATTGATAGTAGAAGCTAATTATATATTCAAATAACATTTTTTATTAGCATCTTTTTTGTGCCTGTCACCAAGATAAATAAGTCACAAAAAATGCTATTACAGCCAGTCACAGAAGACCACATACTGTATGATTCTATTTATATGAAATATCCAGACTTAGCAAATCTATAGGAACAGAAAATATATCAGTGATTGCCAGGAGCTTCTGGAGAGCTGATATGGGTTATGGTGAGACAATAGCTAAAAGGTGTAGAATTTCTTTTTTGGGTGATGAAAATGTTGTAAAATTGATTGTGTTGATGGTTGCACAACTGTGGATGTACCAAAAACCATTAAGTTGTACACTTTAATGGATGAATTGTATGATATGTGAATTATACCTCAATAAAGCCGTTACTAAAATATACAGTTTCATAGTTTGTTCTGTCTTGAGGAAAACTTTATATTCAAATGCAATAAATGTGCAAATTACCATGTAGTAGCATGGTATACATGGAGGCATGCGTGAAGAATTTTGGAGAACAAGAGGAGGATTTTCTTTTGTCCAATAGTATCAAGGAAGCTTAATAGCCATTTCATTGATTAATTAATTACTAGCTGTGCCTACAGTTCCCGGCACCATATTGCCTCTAGCCTGGATAACTATCAGCTTTCTCAGACTTGGGTATTAATTCATGAATTTAAGTCCTGGTCACGTGGGAAAGGAACATACCTCCTAGCTGCTTGGAGCTCCCTGAAACATTTGCTTTGCATTCAGACTGAAACCCAGAAGAACGGGAAATCAAGCTCTGACATGTGGGCATTTGGTCCAGTGGCCAGAGCTTTCTTTCTTTCGAAGATTAATGAAGCACAAAGATGCCAGCTGTTTCCTTTCAACTCCCCACAATAATCGGCTCTCGGCAGACTGCCAGTTTAATATTACTTCACTTCAATGCTCAGGAACGGTCCCAGTTGGAAAGGCCAGGAAAACTTGGTCCAAGAGTTTTTATGAAGAACAGCTTAACAACCCCTCTAGAACATTCCATAAGCAATATTACAAGCTTTGCTTTCTTTTTATATCTAGAGATGGGGAAAAAAGTGGGGGGCAACATTGGAATCATGAATCAAATTTCAAAGTCAATAAGTTGAACCTCTGCTAGGCCCTGGATACTTTCTAAATTAATTGACCATCAAATTCTTACCCTCTACATCTGCATTACATTAGAGATCATAAAACTATTTGGGAGTTTTTTGCTACTTAAAGCAAAGATTGTGTGGGCATAATGCTTTGAGAGGGCCTGTTCCTTTTCAAAAATTATTTTGAATTCATAAAAAGAAACAAGATTATCTTTTGAGTTTATGCATTGCTATTCCCTTCCAAAGAGCTCAAAGGACTTTGTGTCGTCTTGTCAGTCTTGTTAAGGGAAAATGAAGACAGACCTATATTTGCAGCTGACTCTGCAGGAGAGCTTGGATTTTCTGCTAGGCCTTTCGGTGTTTGCCAACTATTGCATAGCTGAATTTTCTGCAAGTCAAGCATTCCTTCAGTCCTTGTATTAATTCATTCATTTATTCATCCAACAAATACCTACGTAGTGTGCTAGACACTAGATAGACACTGGAGATATTGAGAGACGAGGTTGATAAGCCTCTGCCCTCAGAAGGTTACACAGGTTAGTGCAAGAAGCAGGCATTCTAGAAGTAAATCAATGAAGTAACTATTGGAGAAATAAATCTAGTGTTGTTATAGCAGATAAAACAGAGGGTAGGGGGGTTACCTACTTTAAATAGTGTTAGCCCAAAATGCTCTTGGAGGAGGTGGCAATTTAGCTGAAATAGGAAGAGGAGAAGTCAGCCACACCTGGAAAGAGTCAGGGAAATGTGCTCCAGACATAGGGAACAGTGAGTGCAAAGGTCCTGAGGCAGAAAACAGTTTAATTGTTTTAGGAACATACAGATCAGTGTGGCCAGACAGTGAAGAGAAGAGCAACCAAACAGGAATATAAGTAGCACCTTGTATGTGGTAGAGGCTGTGCTATAAACTGACAAGAATGATACTGGCTAATTGCACTGGCTAAAGCTTATTGACTATTTCCTAGGGAACCACACACTAGACTAAGTTGTTCATGTGCTTTCCCTACTCCAAATTCGTAAGATAGGTTTCATTATCTTCATCCACATTTTACAAGTAAAAGAAGAGAAGGTAAAATGTTGAGTCAACCACTTAATGCACACAGACAACAATGCAAGTCCAGGACAGGGATTTGAACACGGGTGTTTGGATGCTAGAATCCAGGCACTAGGCAGTCTGCTGTGGTACCACTTGGCAGTTACTTAGCACACAGGGAGTAGAGGAGCCAGAGGAGTAAACAGAAAATTAACATATAAAGTCTTGGCTCCAGGAAATCAATGGATGCTCGCAAGAGCCTCTGAGCAAGCCTAAGAGGTCAGGCATGCCTTGCTGGTGGAGAGGGTGAGGTGGGGCCAGTGTTCCAAGAGGAAGACCAGAGGCTTTCAAAGAACATGGGCCACTGAGACAACCCAAGAAATTCTGCAAAATCAAAACACAGGGGGCAAGAAGTGACTGGGGCTTGTTGAGAGATAATGCTGGAGCAGTAGACAGGTTCAAAGCCGTAAAGATCTGACCCTCCTTGCTGACTTCTATCAGCACCTGCATCACCCCAAGTACCAAGATTGCCATCAGTGTTAATGTCAAGAGCAACATCTCTTTCCTTATGTTTGTTTGGATGCAGATCAAGGGATAGCAATGAGGAGACATTGCAGAATGCTGTAATAATGTCTGCGTTATCACTCCAGCACATCATACGTTTGTACAGGAAACAGACCACAAAATATCCAAGTCTCACTCAATCCTGGGAAGACACCTGCTGACTCTCTTGAGTTAGGCAGGAGCTATTCCAAGGATATGTAACTCTGTGTTAAATAAGCCAAATGCAACGCTATTCCTGAATCTGTCTTCTTGAGTTCAGAAGTTTGTAGTTTTGAGTTCTTGGGGAAATTGCCTTTTTCTAAAGATAATGCTAAATTTAACTCTGGGCCACTGTATGTGAAGGAAAGTAAGAAGCTAAAAGGTCAAGGAAGGAAATGTCAAGTTGGAAACGCCTTGGAAAGTTCTTAGAGCCATGCTCTCTCTATTGTGGTAGAAGCCAATGGCTATTTTCCCTTCTTTCTTCATTGTGCTCTGGTTTGGTCCCAGGAACCCGCCTTTAGGAGACAGGCTGAGCCAGCAAGCCCAGCTCTGACAATGGCTTCCTCTGTGTAATACATTCCAAGCTCTTGGCCAAGCCCAGGACATCCAGGGGCTCCAGGGAATGCTACACTGAGGACCTTCAGCGAGGGTCCCGAAAGCATCTGTGGTCACCTCAAATCAAAGCATCAAGAGAAAACAAGACAGAGACAGCAAACTTAGACTGTGATTCACAAATTGTTTGTATTTCTTCTATTTTTGAAAACTTTTTTCTCATTCCAGAAGTAAAATCTATTTATCACTAAAAACTTGGAAATTACAGAAAGATAAAAAGTAAGCAAATAAAAATCACCCATCATCCTGTTATACTTTTTATAATTTGGGGTAAATCTCTTTAGTTATTTTTATTTAACTATAAAATTTAATCTTTTTATAGAAATATATATTTTTACAAAAAGCAAATATAAACATATATACCTATAAGTAAATATGTTATTACAAAAAATGTATATAACAGAAAATGGAACTGATTCCATATATGGTCTCCACTTCCCAATTTTCTAATAGGGGTTTATTATTTTCTTAATTATTTATAAGGGTCTTCCTTTTTTTTTTTTTTTTTTTTGAGATGGAGTCTCACCCTGTCACCCTGTCGCCAGGCTGGAGTGCAGTGGCACGATCTTGGCTAACTACAACCTCCACCTCCTGGATTCAAGCAATTATCCTGCCTCAGCCTCCTGAGTAGCTGGGATTACAGGTGTGTGCCACCATGCCCAGCTAATTTTTATATTTTTAGTAGAGACCGGGTTTCACCATGTTGGCCAGGATGGTATTGATCTCTTGACCTCAAGATCCACCTGCCTCGGCCTCCCAAAGTGTTGGGATTACAGGCCACCACGCGAGCCATCATGCCTGGCCTATAAGGGTCTTTTCTATATGAAAAGGACTTACCCTTTGTTAGTTGTACAAAACATTTTTCAAATTTATAATTAGCCTCTTAGTAGTTAATCCTTTTCTATACTCGAATGGTTTTAATTTCCATGAGTCAAATCCACTATATTTTCCTTTATGTTTGATGCCATTGATATTGTCCTTAGAAAACTCTTCACCCATCCCAAAATTATGTAATCACCTGCCTTTTCTTATAAAACTTTTATTTTTTCTCTGAATGTAAATCATTAATTCTTATGAAATTTATGCTGGTAAAGAGTATGAGGAAGAAATCCAGCTTGCTATTTTTCAAATTGGTGAGCCAATGACTTCATTATCATTTACTGGCAAATCCATTGTTCCCCCAATGAATTAAAATTGTTGTCTTCATTATGGAATATTTTTATACTGATAATATGTTTCTGGACTTCATTTGCAGTTCCACTCCTCAGCCTGTCTGCACCACACTGTATCTTGCTATTTTAATTATGACATATTTTTTAACTGACAGGGAAAGACCCTCTTCAATATTCATTTTTTAAAAATTATTTTTATGTGTACTTTAGTTCCAAATTAACTTAAGAATTATGTTGAAAATTCCAAGTAAAATCCCCGTGGGCTAACTTTCTGGAAATGAATGAAATCAGAGCCGGAGGCAGAAGCAGCTTTGGAATCCTGTGTTTGTTCTCTCTCTCTTTCCCTCTCCCCTCTGTCTACCTGTCTCGCCCTCTGCACCTTCTGATGGTCTTTCACAATGGGCTACCTCCTTTCCTTCTTGCAGCAGCTCTCCATGGCTGGCCTCATTACAACTGCGTTCTTTTACCGTAGGCCCTATTGTCAACTGGTTTCATTTCATAGCATTTCTCAGTGGTCTTTCTAAAAGCTCAGTACAACTATTTGTACCAGGATGTTGGTCACCAGCCTGTGGCTGAATTGTCTACCCTTGTTTCAGGTGCATTCCAATTCTAAATGAAGTAACTCTGGAATGGAAAACCAAACACTGTATGTTCTCACTCATAAGTGGGAACTAAGCTATGAGGACACAAAAGTATAAGAATGATACAATGGACTTTGGAGACTCAGTAGAAAGGGTGGGAGGAGAATGAGATCTGAGAATGAGGAGTGGAAGAGAAAGATTTACCTATGATAAATCACCGCTATCCAATACCAGGGATGGTGGGTGGGATATATTTTCTTAGACAAGAGTGTATACAGTGCCGGCATTTGGACACTTGGCTTAACTAGATCATAAATGTAGCAGAACACATAGTATATAAACCTGTACTTTCTGTATAACTTCAATTTTTAAATATATAAAATTTGAATTATATACCTAATTACAATAGCATTTATTGAGTCCTTATAATCAGCTAAGCACAGTGCTAAGTCATTCATGACCATTATCTCATTAAATTGCTTTCAGTCACAAGGTAAATATTATTCTCACTATTTTACAGCTGGTAGAACTAAGGCTCACAAATATTAAATCAAAGTTACTGTCAAAGGTTAAATCAAGGTTAATGTCAAAGTCAGAAATTGAATCAAGCTTACTTTGTCTCCAAAGCCCAGACTTTTCAGAATTATATTCATATTTCTTAAAAAGGGCTAGGAGGAAGTACAAGAAATGCTAAGAAGGTTTTCCTGTGATCAACAGGGCTAGAAATGATAGGATTTCCATAAGAGGGAGTCTGGTGTTTAAGGCCACAGGCTTCAGAATTTGACCTGCGTGTTTAAATCCTGGCGCTATTGTTTACCTGCTGTGTGTTTTGGGTGTGACTTAACCTCTCTAAGCCTCACTTCCTTCAGCTTAGAGTAGTTGTAAGAATTAAATGGAATAATCCATGTAAGGTGCCAACATGCATGTTCACAGACCAAGTTTAATAAATAGTAGATAATTTATATATATATATATACACACAATTTCAATAGGTTTTGGGGAACAGGTGGTGTTTGGTTACTTGAATAAGTTCTTTACTGATCATTTACCCAAGCAGTGTACACTGTACCCAATGTGTAGTCTTTTTCCCTTACCTCCCTCCCACCCTTTCTTCTGAGTCCCCAAAGTCCATTGTATCATTTTTATACTTTTGTGTCCTCATAGCTTAGCTCCCACTTATAAGTGAGAACATACGGTGCTTAGTTTTCCATTCCAGAGTTACTTCATTTAGAATAATGGTCTCCAATTCCATCCACGTTGCTGTGTTCTCGCTCTTTTTCCCTCTCCTCTCTGTCTACCTGTCTCACCCTCTGCACCTTCTGATGGTCTTTCACAATGGGCTCCCTCCTTTCCTTCTTGCAGCAGCTCCCCATTGCTGGCCTCATTACATCTGCATTATTTTACCATAGGCCCTACTGTCAACTGGTTTCTATGTTGCTTTGAATGTCATTATTTCATTCCTTGTTATGGCTGGGTAGCATTCCATGACCGTGCCCAGCCATTTCTGGACAAACTTAATAGAGTCAGGTGAAGGTCACTTTCTTTACTATGCTTCTACCAGTCCAGTTATCCAGATATATATATACACACACGCACCATGGAATATATATATGTGTGTATATATATATATATATCACATTAAATATATCACAATAGATATATCACTATATATCACTATATATAGATATATCACTATATATAGATATATCACTATATATAGATATATCACTACATATAGATATATCACTATATATAGATATATCACTATACATATAGATATATCACTATAAATATAGATATATCACTATATATATAGATATATCACTATATATATAGATATATCACTATATATAGAGATATATCACATTTTCTTTATCCAATCATTGATTGAAGGCCATTCAGGCTGGTTCCATATTTTTTCAACTGCGAATTGTGCTGCTATAAGCATGCAAGTGCAAGTATCTTTTTCCTATAATGACTTCTTTTTCTCTGGGTAGATACCCAGTAGTGGGATTGCTGGATCAAATGGTAGATCTATTTTTAGTTCTTTAAGGAATCTCCACAATGTTCTCCACAGTGATTGTAATAGTAGCTCTTATTTAATATTTTTTCAGTATTTCCTCAAATTTCTCTATGATTATATATTTCGCCTTTACTTAAATGAAGGGTGAGGGTAGAGGTTAGTTTTTCTTATGTTTAATAGTGAACACATGTATTTAAAGTGTCAAAATTGAATTGTATTAAGCCATTCCCCAATTTTGCTGATAACTAATGGCATACATGTTTAAATAAGCCAACGTGATTTTTATTTGTAGTTGGAAGCCCAAAAGTTCAAGAGAAGGCCTTTTTATTTTCTGGACAAACTTTTTTTTTGAGACAGAGTCTTGCTCTGTCAACCAGGCTAGAGTGCAGTGGTGCGATCTCAGCTCACTGCAACCTTCGTCTCCCAGGTTCAAGCGATTCTTCTGCCTCAGACTCCCGAGTAGCTGGGATTACAGGCACCTGCCACCACACCTGGCTAATTTTTGTATTTTTAGAAGAGACGGGGTTCACCATCTTGGCCAGGCTGGTCTCAAACTCCTGACCTCGTGATCCACCCACCTCAGCCTCTCAAAGTGCTGGGATTGCAGGCATGAGCCATCATGCCCAGCCATTTCTGGACAAACTTAATAGAGTCAGGTGGAAGTCACTTTCTTTACTATGCTTTTACCAGTCCAGTTGGCCAGATATTCCTTGAAGGCCAATCACCATTCTATGTTCTGTAAATGTCCTCTATGACAGTGTTTGACAGTGAGTGAATTCTTCAATTACCAGCATCAGAGCTCTTTGCTCAAAATTTAAAATCTTGAGCACCAACTCTCATTTACTAAGTCCGAATCTCAGGAGATGGGCTCCAGGAATATTTTTTTTCTCTTTCTTTAAACTCATTGCATGCCAATGAGTTTGCAAATCACTACTTTAGGAGACCCAAAATTGATGAAAGAAAAAGGGAAGTGAGTTGTAAGCCTAGTTCTGACTTCAACTAGCTATGTGTCCTTCAGAAAGCCCCTTCACCTGTCTCAGGAATCCAAAGAATTCTGGGGTTTCTTCCAGGAATATTATAATTTTCATCCATGTAAAAACATATGGCACAAAGAATAGTAGGTACATGCTTCGTGGATATGGAACTGGACAATACTTCAAACAAAAGTAGGAATTTTTGGACAAAATGTATTGAGTATTCCAGTCAACATGAACATAGCTAACATTGGAGGGGCAATGACACAGCATTCCTGACCTGGATCATGCGCTTCTCCTTGGAAAGTAGCCAAAGGCAAATTATGAGGAAAGACTGCTGTCTTAGTCCGTTTTACATTGCTATAACAGAATAACACACACTGGGTAATTTATAAGGAAAAGAAATGCATTTCTTACAGTTCTGGAAGCTTAGAAGTCCAAGTGTCTTACTTGGAAGGCCAGCATCTTGTGAGGATCTTCTTGCTGTGTCAAAACATGGCAGAAGGCATCACATGGCAAGAAGACAAGAGCATGCTTGTCAGCTCAGGTCTCTCTTCTTCTTATAAAGCCATCAGTCCCATCATGGGAGTACCACCCTGAAGACCTTGTCTAATTCTAATTACTTTCCATTGGCCCTACCTCCAATCTACATATGAATTTGGGGATTCAGTTTCTAATACACAAAATTTGGAGGACACACTCAAACCAAAGCAACTATAAGCTGCCTTAAATATCGGAATAAAAAAGTTTTATTTTTGTAAGTAGGCAACTACTGGTCATTGATAGCTGATGAGCAGAGGAATGGCATAATGGAAGTGTGGTTTTGTATGTCAGGAAATGTAAGAGCCTTGTGGCAGAATGGCCAATTAGGAAGCTCCTAGAAAGCTATGGAAAAACACTAATAAGGCCATAAATTGGAGTGGTCATGAGATACAAAGAAGTGATTCAAAATGACTTAGATATTCCAGTTTTAGTCCTGACAGGGAAAGAGCTTAGAAGCCATCATGTCCATTTTTATAACAAGAAAAAGCTGGACAAACTGAAAATAGACAGCCATAGCTATGCACAGGAAAAATTTGAATAAATACATGAAAATATTTTATTGGGAGAAAAGGTTTACTATAGAAAAGTGATAGATTCTCTTCATTTTAGCATAACTTTAATAAAATGCCATTAAAAATTTCACATAGTTTTCGAGGACACTTGATATGAAAATCTTAATGTTTACTTTGTGGAATAAAGTCATAAGAAAAGCAAAAAAAATTAATAAAGGTAAATAGGGTTATAGGAGGACTCTTGACAGATTTTTAGTTGCATTATTAATTTTGGTTCTTAAAACCATGAGCAAAGTTCTGACAAAAAAAATTAGAGAGTAGATGTTCTTACTTACCCAATATATCAACTTAGTATTTTAGAAATTTAAATGGGGGTATCAAGGAATCTAGTCATTGGTTGTCTAAAATAGTAAAGGCAGGATTGTGGTTCATAAGGGGCCTCATCCCAGCACACACATCAGATATGTCTATTTCTAGAGTAAGTAAGGGAGGTATATTTCTTAGGAAGAAATTAGGGTCTGAGGATATAGCTCAGAGAGGTTGGAAGCTCTGCTTCAAAATATTCTCAGATGTCTTCTTCCAGATGAAACCTTGTCATCCCTAGAGCATAGCTGTCATCCATGGAATTCAAGATGGCAGCATCCAGACATAGGCAGGAAGAGGCAGAAAGAGACTATAAAGAGGAAGAGGGCACAGGTCATGGGACAACAGCCCTATAGGACAGTTTCTGAAAGTTGCCTTCTTCTTTTACCACACTGGCAAAGAAAAAAAGAAAGTCACATGTTACTTCTAGTTGCCAAGGAAGATAAAATGTTGCCTTTTTTTGAGCATCTCAGTGCCCAGTTAAAATTCTATCATGGAAGCAATGGATATTTGAAGACAAACAACAGTCTCCACCAAAAATGGAGGGAGACAAAATTGAAGGGAGGAAATTGAAAAGGTATTATAATGTGGAATTTGGGAGCATCTTTGTGAAATAGTCTGAAATGAGCATAGATGTGGATATTTCTTGGCTCCCTCGGCATGAATGATATCATAAAATAACCCCCAAGTTTCCTAAAGTTCCACAATCCTGAGTCACATCTTTCTGCAGCATCAGTTCCTGTTATCCCAGAGCCTAAACAAGAGAATACTAGGAAAAAGAAGTTCTTATTTTAGAAAATTTTAAAAAATAATGATAATAACGTATGAAATCATGGCATCATGCTGCGTATAATATTTTAATCTGTTTTAAAACTTAAAATTTTGGTAACATTGTCTGGAACAATAACCAATATAGAATGAGAAATTCCCAAGATAAATAAACCTTTTTCTAAATCATTGTTTTTTAATGTCTGCATAGCATTTCACCATAATTTATTTTACCAAGACCTCATTGTTGGATGACCACATCATGTAGTTCTGCCATAGCAGGTAAAGCAAAACCTACCTCGACCATAAGAATGCCTCCTTTTATCCAAGTCAAACAAACAACTGCTCAACTGTTACAGAACCTGTTTAGCTTAAGCGTCTTGCTCTGTTTTCCCAATTAGCAATTGTCCAGATAAACCGTTAATCCCAAATTGCTCACTTGGCATTAAAGGATTTTTTTTTTCCTCTTTCCTTTAATCAGTGCAACCAAAGAAAACCACAAGTAACTTTGACTTTCAGGTATCAAAAGTGGTTTTCCTGGTCTGTGACAGGTTTAATTGAATGTCTGCAACAGAGGATGGAGATTGATGCATGGGCAGGTCTGCTGCCCAGATGGCCTACCTAGCCTTGTTTTGCTTTTCAATTGAGCCAACATTGAAAATGAGAATATTTCACATAAACATGTAGAGTTCTGGCTTCTCTTAAAATATCTGACAGTTCCTAGCCTACACACTCACAAGATTAAATTGAGTAGGAACTGGTTAGTGGCCTTTCTCTTTAGGACACACATTCTAACTCCATTTGGACTCAGTATTGTGTCTTTGACTCTGAGATCAAGTGGCAGTTGTATTTATAAGCACACGTGGAACGTTGGTTTTCTCAATAAAGGAAAACCTTCCTCCCTGACCATGTCTCTATCAAAATTCAGAAAGTAAAAGATAAGCTAAGAAGGTTGCTTGTGTGCTTTAAGAAAAATGGGAGAGAGCACATCACTTGGAGGAAAGTTAAGGTTCTTAAGTAATTGCCTGTCACATCAGCTCACTCATGCTATCACCTTCCTGGTTCCAGAAGGTATTTGAGTTTGAGATCCCTGGTATAGAGCTTACTCCTGAAATATTTGCCCAACAGGAAATCTAACTTGAAGTTTTTTCTAGTAAGAGAAACCATCTCTGTAACTTTATCCATCTCATTCTTCATCAAAACATAGCTCTGTCTGTAGGTGACTGTGTCACACCCCTAGTCATGCTCATGATCCCATTCATTCTCAGCTTCTTGGAGTTTTGCTTCCAACACTAAGTCCATCTGTTTTTTACATCTCTACTCTTACTGCACAGATCTCATCAGCTATTAAGAAAACTATTACTTCCCTTTACTACTGCTGTTTCTTCCTTTCATTGCCCAGATACTTAAGCAAATAGTGTGTGGTCCCTGCCCCAAGTTGTGTGTCATTTATGCCATCTGCTACACTTACCTCAAGCCAATTTTGATTCCATGCAGTCTGGGGTTCATTCCAATAACTTCCTTGATTATTCTCTCATCAAGATCGTCAAAGATTTCCTTCTAGCCACTTCCAGTTACTTTGCTTTCATTGAATGTACTGGGCTTTTAACAATACTGAGTTTCCATGCTTTTTTGAGAACTTGTTGCCCCTGGATTTCATGACAATAGATAACCTAGGTTTTTCCACCCCCTAACAGTAAATGGCTTCCTGGCTTCTTTATTTTCTACAAAATCTAAACTTACTCCTATGAAGAGTTTATTTGTATTTACAGCTCTTATGATTACATATATCTCTTATGCCCCCAAGTTATGCATCTTTACAGAATCCTTTAACCAAATATATGTGTAAACCTTTTATATTTTAAGGTTTCAGATTATAAAATCGTTTAGATTTTAGATTCACTTACAATTAGCTTAATTAATAGTGTATCATATTCCCAACTGCTAATGTTGATATTATTAATTCTACTCTCATTTTAGGAATAAACAACTCCAGAGAAGTTAATATGCACCTGCTCATGAATGACTAGAAAATAGTGTGAATTTCAGCTTGACGGCTGCAGAAACTTGGTGCTGGGGAAGGCAACAGCTGACAATGTTGATTAGACACCATGAATTAATAGTAGGAAGTCCATATGGTGATAGAGACAGAAAATCTTATTTCAGTTCAGAAAATCTTAATCAGCTCTGTCACTTAATTGTTACATGACTTTATTAGCTATACTAAGTGATTGCTCTGACCTGTTTTATTAGCTTTAAAATGAACAATATAATAATAATTAAATTACTTGAAGTTAGAATCTGAAATACACTTTTTGTTTGTGGCAGGAATTGGTATTCTTGTTCGCCCTGTCCACGCCACTGAGATTTTCTGTCTTCCTTTTCTGTTCTCCCTGTTCCCCCAAGCAGCCTTGCCGTGAGTGTGACAGAGCACTAGCAAACTCCCTGACACTAAGAACTCCTGCTGGGGATCTGGTCTGTATGCCTTATCCCTAGGGAGGTGATTATTCATCCGCTCAGCCGGAACCATGATGAGATGCTGTGTCATCTATGTGGGTGGCTGTGATTTTTGAGACGTTCCTGCAGCTGTGACCCATCCTCATAGGGAACTCCTTTGGATACTGAAATAAGTTCCTTGTTATTCCTGATTTCACTGGCTGCAATGACCACTTCAGAATTTCTACGTAGGAGGGTCCTAGGGTCAGCCTTTTGTATGGGGGGAAGGATTTGTCTAGGAGCCTTCCTTAAAACTGCACACGAATGGCAAGTTCATTATTTTTACACACATTCCTTGTTTATTTGAGGAGACTGGAAGGTGCTCAGGAAAACCTACTTCCAAGCCGCTGCGAAGCACCAGCTACTTTCATTTTGGAATTGACATTTGTACTACTGACCATTTCTCTTTTAGGGGAGTGGCATAGCCCTGTGGTTGGATTGTTTCGACCAATTCTGACCTTGGCATGTCCAGCTCCTTCATTTCTCATGTGTCCATTTGCTGATGGTCCCACAGTATCTACTGGCTCTTCCTGAGACGTGACACATTCTTCTAAAAATGATTTCATCCTCCCATCCAACACCATCCATCTGTTAATAAAATGATCATTTTGTTAGCAGCACCTGCTCTTTCTTCTCTTAAAAGGTCAAGCCATTCCTTAAATCCGGTAGAATATTGTAATTCCTTTTGCCGATGAGATCCGTAATGATTACCCCTCTTTAGTTGCCTCTTTTAACCTTGATACACCTGGCTAGAAGTCTATGAATTTTATGAATCTTTTCAAAGAACCAGCTTTTGGTTTCACTGGTTTTCTCTATTGAGCTTTTGTTTTAAATTTTGTTGATTTTTTTATCTAAATTTTAAATTTTATTTTATTTTAGATTCAGGGAGTACGTGTGCATGTTTGTTACGTGGGTATATTGCGTGCTGGTGAAGATTGGGCTTCTAGTGTACCCATTATCCAAAGAGTGAACATCGTACCCATGGGCAATCTCTCAACTCTCTCACCACTTCCACCCTCACTTAAATACTTTTTCTTTCTTCATGTTCATTTTAGGCTTAAATTACTCTTCTTTCTCTAGATTCAGAAGGTATGAGATTGGACTTGGATCTTCTTTTTCTGACATATGCATTTAATACTATACATTTCCCTCTAAGCACCATTTTTACCACATGCCACAAGTTTTGGTAAGTTGTATTTCCATTTTTATTTAGTTCAAAATAATTTCTTTTTTGATTTTTTTTTTTTTTTTTTTTTTTTGAGACAGAGTCTCGCCCTGTCCCCCACGCTGGAGTGCAATGGCCCAATCTCTGCTCACTGCAACCTCTGCCTCCCGGGTTCAAGCGATTCTATTGCCTCGGCCTCCTGAGTAGCTGGGATTACAGGCAGGCTCCACCACGCCCAGGTAATTTTTGTATTTTTAGTAGAGACGGGGTTTCACCATGTTGGTCAGGCTAGTCTTGAACTGCTGACCTCAGGTGATCCTGGCCTCGACCTCCCAAGTGCTGGGATTACAGGCGTGAGCCACCGCACCTGGCCCTAGTTCAAAATATTTTCTAAGTGTATATTGAGACTTCTTTTTTGATCCACATATTACTTAGAAGCATGTTGTCTAATCTCCAAAAATCTGAGAATGTTCTTTTCTTTCTGTTAATAATTTCTAGTTCAAGTCCATTGTGGTGTAAGAACATATGTTGTATGATTTCTATATTTTAAATTTATAAAAGTGTGTTTTATGTCCTGGAATTCAGTCTATTTTAGTGACTGTTCCATGTGAGCTAGAGAGAAATGTGTATTCTGCTATTTCGGGATGGTATATTTTATGAATGTTAATTGTGTCAATTTGATAGTGCTTTCATTAGCACTTCTTACTAAGTTAACTCTTGGATGTTTTTATAAATGTTGTTACTAGTGAAATGCCAATTTATTATTTAGTATTTTGATCCTCAGTACATCATATATACTGAACAAATATTTGAAAGAAAAATGAGGTTAAACGATTATACTTATTTCATTCACTCCTCTTATTTTATGCACTATAAAGTATGCCAGAAAGATAATGTGGCTTGGCCGAGATCACTCAGCTATATATATTTTTTAATGAGAGTACCAAACAGGTACAATAAGAGTGTAACAGTAAAAAGAAAAGTAGTTTACTGTCCAACAGACATGGGTTTGAACCTTGGACTGCTCACATACAAACTGAGTAACTGTGGCCTTTCTGCATCTCAGTCGCCCAATCAGTAAAAATTGTGAACCACAACCTCAAGCTTGCAGAGCTGTTGTGAGGATTAAATAACAAATTGCATTAAAAACACAGCCAACGCTGAGCACATGGCACTGTATGTGTTTCAAAAGTGCTCTGTCCTCTCTACATCTGGAAATAGGAGAGCTTCTGCCACCAGATACAAAAAAGAATTCTCCATGAAGCAAAAGTGATGACATTATTCCAACAGCCACAGGGAAAATTGAGAAAATAATCTTTACTCAAAGAATCAGTTGAAATAAGATAATAAGACTGTCCCATATAAAGATACAGCAGAAAACATTTGAACCCATATCCCTTAGCTGATTAATGACAGGCCAGCTTTGCTGTAAAGATTCCCATTGGGTTTAGAGTTTGTTTTCAACCATGGAATCACAAAGTGTCTTTCATGTGGGTAGCTTTAGTGACTTGGGTTTGGAGCTATTTTAATATTTAGTAACTGTGGATGAGAATTTCTGTTGCCCTATTTTTTTATGCCAGTCACTGGAAACCAATAGTTTACTTCTAACTTTTATCTATTATGGTCCAGCAGACAATTTGTGTTTTCTCCATGCCGGTACCACATCATACAAATCTGTTCTATGAATCTTGGGTTTCTTTCCAGGTGTCCTGTCCTGGAAGGGCACAGAACACTAGTGCATGCCAAATGAAGGATAGTATCCTGGGAGGCAGTGACTCAGACACACGCCAGGTCCAGAAAAGTATAGCATCCGGCCGAGTCTTAAATAATCAATTCTGACAATTACAGATGGAGTAGAATTTACACACAGGAAATGTCAGTCAGATAATGGCTGTGTGTAATATCAGGAAAGTTCACTGTGGTAACTTCAAATGTCACTTATTAAAAGAAGCTGATTATGCTCATGTTTGGCCACATGATAATTTTGTTTTTATGCTGTAGTTGTGTCTAATTATTCCTGGAATAATCTTATGTTGCTGGTTATCTATACACTAAAAGGAATATGTTACTCAAATGTACAATGTCACAAAACAGTTCTTAAAAAAAATTTTATTGTTTGTGACATGATGTCCAGAAATAATCATTGCAATAAGCATTGTTTTAGGGTTCACTGAACTGGGACTATCCTGGTACCTGAAAAGGATAAACTAGGTAAGTAGCTATGTTCATTATCTGGGGCCTTAACTCAAATTACATATGTTGTTAAAAATTCAGGTAATATTTTTACTTATTTCCATTAACTTTTTCATATAATTTTACTTCCTATTCTGTTTAAGAATATGACTTATATAGTGTGGATTTTTTTTTTTTTTTTTTTTGAGACAGGGTCTCACTCTGTCACCCAGGCTGGAGTGCAATGGCACAGTCATGGCTCACCGCAGCCTCAATATCTTAGGTTCAATTGATCCTCCTACCTCAGTCTCCTGAGCAGCTAGAATTACAGGTGCACACCACCATGCCCACCTATTAGTACTTTTTGTAAAGATGGGGTCTCACTATGTTGCCCAGGCTGGTCTCAAACTCCTGGGCTCAGGAGGTCCACTTGTCTAGGCCTCTCAAAGTGCTGGGATTACAGGCATGAGCCACCGCCCTCATCAGTGTGGATTTTTTAAACAAAATTCTATCCTTATCTGAAAACAGATTCATTCATGTATCCAATCATAATTAGTATAAAAGCACTATAGAAATCATAAAGAAAAAGGCAGGTATATAACTACACAAAAACTTAGCATTTCTAAGTGTCCAAAACACCATAAGAATACTTAAAAGTAAAATACACGATGGAACAAAATGAAGGCTAATATGCTGAGTAAGTATAGATCTATTAAAAGCTCAGTAAAAACTATTATCCTGAAGGAAAAGTGGGCAAAAAATGAAGAAACAGAAATGAATATTAAGCATGCTAAACATTGGTCACACGCAATATTAATGAAATAAAGGACAGTGAGGCATAATAAATCAATTACACATTAAAACACTTTTGTATTTTGTTAGAATAAAAACTTTGCACAAGTTAAATTTAACACAGTTTAATTGAGCAAAGAGCAATTCTCTAACTGGACATCCTCAGAACCAGAACTACAGGAAGCACTTCCGAAACGTGTGAAGGCGTTAAACGTTAATTTTTGTGCAATTGTATATCAGCCTTTTCATTTATGATTTTTATAGTGATTTTATGCTTATTATGTGTGGATGCACGCATGGAGGTAAATTTACGGAAAGAAAACACCAGTGAGGTAAAAAAAGCTTGATTGGTAACAGCTCCGGGTTTGCCTTACTTGAACACGGTCTGATCAGTTTGCAGTCTGTGATTGGGAAAACTCAGCTGCTGTGATTGGCTGAGACTACTCGTAGGCTAGGCTTTCAGCTTGTTTGTGTAACAAGTTAGGTTGCAGTTTATTACATAAGGACTCCAGGTCCAGAAGCATCCGCAGGTCAGATTTAGTTTAACAATCTCATTCATCAGATTCATAAAAATGAAAATGTTTGGTACTATTGTCACTTACTAATAAGAATATGGAGTCATGGGGTGTACCACACTTTGCTAGCAGGAGTGGGGAAATTTTGTCAGAAGCACACAAAATTAAAATGCACATATCTTATCAGAGAGTACACGTCAAGTAACTATCCTCAGTAAATATTTGCACACAAACACAGGAAAATAAGTGCAAGGATTGTTTACTGAAGCATTGCTTGTAATAGTAAAACCTTAGAAACGTGACAGAATCTTATAGGGCAGCTATAAGGTTTTAAATAATCATATACACATCTGGAATACTATACTGCAATGTGGAAAGAATAAGTATTATTTATAAATATATATTTATAGTGGAGATAATATATATTTATGTACAAAATGGAAAGATCTAAAAAGCACATTGTGTTTTTGTTTTTTGAGAGGAAGTCTCACTTTATCGCCCAGACTGGAGTCCAGTGGTGCGATCTCATCTCACTGCAACCTTTGCCTCTCGAGTTCAAACAATTCTTGTACCTCAGCCTCCCGAGTAGCTGGGATTGATTACAGGCACGTGCCACCACGCCCGGCTAAATTTTGTATTTTTAGTAGAGACAGGGTTTCACCCTGTTGCCCAGCCTGGTCTCAAACCCTTGACTTCAGGTGATCTGCCTGCCTCAACCTCCCAAAGTGCTGGGATTACAGGCTTGAGCCACTACTCCTGGCTAAAAAGCACATTGTTGATTAAGGATGTAAATGACAGAATATGGTTGGAGTATTTTACCATTTATATAAACTTAAAACATGGACATTAATAATATACTAGAGTTCATGGTTTCTATGGTTTTATGGTTTTAAAGTATGCCTCAATTTTATCTTCAGTGTTTTATTTCTTCTATTAAAAACAGACAGATGCAAAACTCTATGGGCTCACTGTCAATTACTCCATTTATATTGAGGGATGAATAGGTACAGTACAGAGGATTTTTAGGGCAATGAGACTAATATGTATGATACTATAATGGTAAATAGTTGCCATTATACATTTGTCCAAATCCACAAAATGTACACCAAAAGTCAGCCCTAAGGTAAACTATGGACTCTGGGTAAAAATGATGTGTCAATGGCGGTCCATCGACTGTAACAAATGTACCACCCTGGTGGAGGATGTTGATAGCAGGGGAGGCTGTGCATGTGGGGGCAGGAGGTATTGGGGAAATCTCTGTACCTTCTGTTCAATTTTGCTGTGAACCTAAAACTGCTCTAAAAAATAAAATTGTTTTTAAAAAGGTAGAGAAAATGTTTTAAAAGGTTAATAGTTACCATTTCTAGGTATAGAGATAGTTGTTTATTTCCTTTTTATGTTAAGAGAGTGAAAAAAACACGATTACAAAAATTCAAGAAAGGTAAGTCAACCAAAAACATAAATAGGTAATCTACAGAGGAGAATACAAGTGTAAAAATACTCAGTATCTCCGTTAGCCAAAGTGATGCAAATCAAAGCCACCACTGGCACAGATTTTTGATACCGTGTATGGCGCACAGTAGGTGCACTGCCTGAGGAAGCCTGCAGCAGATGGCACAGGCCCTTTCCCACAATCTCCTTATCAACTCCCTTCACCCTAGGGGAGCTGGAAGTAGTACACTGAGAAGAGGAAGGAGGATTAAAAGGGCAAAGAGAAATGAAAAAAGAGAATACACTTCCCCCTATGCCAGGACCACAGGTGGAGTCTCATATGGGGGAGAAGGAAAGTTTTGAATTAACATATAAAGTTTTCAACTCGACTACAGGACTTTTCTACACCTAAAAGTGTGACTTAATAATAATCTCAATAAGAATATTCCTGGCCGGCGGGCGCGGTGGCTCATGCCTGTAATCCCAGCACTTTGGGAGGCCGAGGCGGGCCGATCACGAGGTCAGGAGATAGAGAACACCCTGGCTAACACGGTGAAACCCTGTCTCTACTAAAAATACAAAAAAATTAGCCAGGCGTGGTGGCGGGTGCCTGTAGTCCCAGCTACTTGGGAGGCTGAGGCAGGAGAATGGCATGAACCAGGGAAGCGGAGCTTGCAGTGAGCCGAGATAGCGCCACTGCACTCCAGCCTGGGCGACAGAGCAAGACTCCCTCTCAAAAAAAAAAAAAAAAAAAAAAAAAAAAAAAAAAAAAAAAGAATATTCCTGGCCGGGCACAGTGGCTCATGCCTGTAATCCCAGCACTTTGGGAGGCCAAGACAGGCGGATCACGAGGTCAGGAGATAGACACCAGCCTGGCCAACATGCTGAAACTCCATCTCTACTAAAAATACAAAACTTAGCTGAGCATGATGGCGAGGTCTATTATCCCAGCTACTCGGGAGGCTGAGGCAGGAGCATCGCTTGAACCCAGGAGGCGGAGGTTGCAGTGAGCCGAGATCACGCCACTGCACTCCAGCATGGGCGACAGAGCAAGACTCTGTCTCGGAAAAAAAAAATTCCCAAGACTCAATGTGACAGACTTAAGATGACATCATAGGGCTTGGATAAGGAGATTTGATTCCTTATAGTTGAAAGCAGTGACAGAAAAATTGAAACAAAACGCCATCCACCATCTACCAACAACCTAGATAAGCCAAAGACTGAGAGAGTCACATTTTGATAGAGTAACCATGTGTCTGGCTTCCCCAGGCCAGCCTCTGATTAGGCTTGTCCCAGAGTAATTGACACCTCCTTTACTCTCTCTCAGAAATGTCCCAGTTTAGAAGATGACGACATTCATCAGGATTAAGTCATTTGTTCAAGGACATCAGTTAAAAAGTGGCAGCACTGGAATTCAAATTAAATCTGTCTGGCTTCAAACTCCACTGCTATTAAATGCTATTAATCTGAACTAGTAGCCTGAATCAGTAACATTTCAAAATATAGTTTAAAAAAATCACTAGCATTACTCTCAAGACTATACCATAATTTATAGTTAAACCAATAATTATTGGCACACAGAAACCCTTGGGGGTTTTTCTTAATTAATAAATAAAATGTGTATACAATATAAGCAGCTGGTTCTAAAGAGATTGAAATATGTATTTTTTAAAGTGTATCAAACACTTAGAGTTTACATTTTACATTTGCCTACCTGTTTTTCCCATTAGCCAAACAAAGGTAAGAGTTTATGTTTGAATGGCTATAAATTTCAAATTAGTAGAGTTCAGATTAAGTAGTTTTTATGTGTATTACTGAAACTAATAAAAAAGATCACTATTCATAAAAGCTTAAAATATCAAGTAATAATTTTAATACTGTGTAAAACAGTATAAACAGTGTAAAACTAGCTATCACTTTCTTGTAAATATTAAGTTACAAAATTGGGGGTCTTTGTAAAGAGAGAAACTTAAGTGTGTATTTGCAGAACATTCATCCTTGGGGACATATTCCAAAATATTAAAAATGCCTATGAAAACCACATATACCTCATTGCGTAAGCTGCGTTTACACATATGACACATGCTTATATGTGAATGTTTGCTGATATATTTAATCTCACAGTTTATCTGTGATATGTATGCTATTAGATTTTTTAAATAAGAAAGGAGTATGTCCCAAGTTATGAAGGATTTTTCGCTTTCTGTCTCTCTAAACCATATCTAGAGGGACATTACCAAGAGAATCACAGTGAGATGGAATGGTAGAGGGAATAGAAGTCTTGTGGTTCCTTCTCCATTGCTTTTCAGCTGTGTGACTTTGGGCAAACTTTTTAACCTCTCTGAGTCTCAATTTCTTTTCATGGATATTGGAATGCCACTATCTTAACATTTTTCATCAGGCTCAGAACCCAAAGTGAGCTAACATTTGTGTAGCAATAATTTCAAAAGTACCTTTAGAAACATTATTCCTCATTTTTCAAAGGATTTTAATAATTCAAGTTATTATTTTTATTATTGGAATAAATTTCTTCCAACAATCAATAACCTTAAGCAGCAAAGAACACTTCCTAACGTGGGGCTCTCAGAATTCCAAAAGAGAGGAAAGACAGGCTGGGAGTGGTGGGAGGTAGAATTAGAAGGCCCCACAGAGGAATGAATCACCTCTCAACAGATTTCTACTTTTCAGAATGTGCTCGTGTTGGGGTGGATAAATCCTGAAGAAAGCTCACAGTCTGACAAGTTCAACCGCAGTTGCCAATCTCTGCAGAGCTGCTAAGCAAAGCCCTCTTGAGCCTGGGGAAAGAACTCCTGCCTTGGCCCAGACGAGCCATGCTCTGCAACTGATCTTCCCCCAAGCCTTTTAATGAAGTTTGACACTTGGCAGAGGCGGGGAGCTGAGGCACATGCTCTGAATGAGCTCTCATTCCTAAGAGGTTTTGGCATCACGGGAGCATACCTCCTGCCCTGCTCTTCCTCCAGTTGTCCACCTCCACTCTCAGGGCAGGGGCCGGGGAGGCTGCAGTTAGCTCCATGCCAAGAAGCCACATCAGGCCACATCTGGCTGGAGACATTGGCTGTCAGCACTCATTGCCAGGGTTCCAGTCCAAGATGCTCAGTACAAAGTCCCAGGGATCCTTCCTAGACGAAGCACTCTAAGTTTCTTCTGTAGAGGCAGTGCTGGCTGGGCAGGTGGCAAAGCAATCGTATGATGGACACAAAGTGGCATATATTATCCAGCCTCCTGGGCATGACATGGCAGATTCATGAATTCATGAATTCTTTCATTCAACAAATGAGGATGAAGTTCCTGCCACCACCAGATACGCTTCTACCTGCCTGTGAGGACTGCAGCAGTCAACCGGGTTGAAAGCAGCTCGTATCCTTATGGAGCCTGCATTGCTCTAGGGAGAGACAGCTGAGAAAACATTACATTCACGGGATCATTACAGCTTGCACTTGGTGTCTGGTGTGAAAAAATGAGGGGGTCTGGGCACTGGGAAGACCCTTTTTGGGAGGGTGCTCAGGTAGACTCTTTTGATCTGAGCCGAGATCTGCTGTATGAGCAGAGCACAGCCACAGAGACCATCAGGGAAGGAGCATTCCAGGCAGAAGAATGACAGCGAGAGGGAAAGAGGTCCTGCCAGGGAAGGACTGGGGAGGAGGTGCTTTCTAAGCCACATAATACAAGAGAGTAGGTTGCGTCATCACCATGATCACTGTTTGAATGGTCCTCACCCCACACTTTACCTGTGTGTGCTATAGAATGAAGCTGGCTGGAGCTGTGTGGGTCATTGCCTTCTTCGGGCTCCCATGGATGGTCCCCACTTCTTTCCATGCTGCGTTCTCCTTATGGCTTGTCTAGTCCCACTTTCCTTTTGGACTGAGAGTTCTTTGAAAGCAGGTACTCTGCCTTCTGTTTTTGTAGCACCAGCATCTGGTAGAGCAATTTAGCATTGGCAAGGCATCTTGCAAATACTTGCCAAATGTATGAATATAAGAGGCAACATCTGCGGGAATGTTGGAGAATGGGATGGCCTCAAGGTGGCCCAAGGAGGGAAAGTGGCACAAATTCTTTTTTTGTTTTGTTTTTGAGATGGAGTTTTGCTCTTGCTGCCCAGTCTGGAGCACAATGGCACGATCTCGGCTCACTGCAACCTCCGCCTCCTGGATTCAAGTGATTCTGCTGCCTCAGCCTCCTGAGTAGCTGGGATTACAGGCATGCGCCACCAGGCCTGGCTAATTTTTGTATTTTTAGTAGAGACAGGATTTCATCATGTTGATCATGCTGGTCTCGAACTCCTGACCTCAGGTGATCCACCCGCCTCGGCCTCCCAAAGTGCCGAGATTACTGGCATGAGCCACCGCACCCGGCAGAGTGGCACAAATTCTTATTGCAAAGTTACAGGCAGGGTTAATCCCAAGGGAATCTGCCAGTGCATGTGTATCCATCACTGAGACTCTCCGATTTGTCTCACCTCTTCCTCTTGGCATGGATTAAAAGAGCCAAAGGTATTCATTCGGTTACTTTTTATTCTTTCTGGTTGGGAGGAAGGATCATTTTCTTTATACAGGCCGAATGCAATCCCAACCAATTAAAATAGAAGGTGTAATAAAATAACTGCTAAGGAGAAGTAAAAGGAAAAGGGAGAATGAAAGAAGAAAAGCAGAGAAAGTATAAGAGAAATGAATAGAAATTATTATCCCTTTGATAATAATATTCCTTTTACAATAACCAATCATTAATACTTCAGAATCATGAATGAGACTCTCAAAAACAAGTCTCAAATGTGGATTGTATCTAGGTTCCGATTTCATATGGCAGTTATCTTATATATTTGAAATGCCAATTGATTATTAAAAACACATTTCTTTAGCTTTGACTACCATGTAATAGACAGGTAACTATTACATCGTTATTAAACCCCAGTAAATACTACTTATTGGAAACACATTTCTTTCAACTCAACAATATGATTGTGTATGTATCTATTACAGAAATCTTGAAACCCCATCAATTTGTGCCAAAAATACATCTCTTTTCTTTTGAATTCACAAGGTTCAAGATATTGTCTCAAATGGAGCGCTATTAAGTCCCCAGTAACTATCTCAGTAATAAACGATGACCACTGCAGTGAAAGTTTGGCAGTTTGTTTAATCACTCAGAATAATAACTGGAAACAAGAACACTCTACACATTAAAAGCAGATTTGTTCAAAGAATGTTGACCACTTTGTGTCTCGACTGAACTACCACCGGCTCAAATGTTCTGGACAAAAATTTGTAACAGCAAAACCCTTTTCAGGGGCAAATGAATCACTCTGTGGGTTGGGTGCATTTTTCTACCCAATGGATTTGTCGTAGCATTCCTACTTTCTTGGATTTGGACTGTGCCCTAAAGCCCTGGGCTATACCTCTGGCTGGAGCTGTGTAACTAAAGAAGAAAAAATAACAGAATTGAAAGAGATGAAAGAATCTAAACCATCTCCTACCTCATCTAACATACTCATGCCACACAGATGAGCAAATAGAGGGAACTGGTTAGTTCAGGGCCATTTCCCCAGGTTCTAGTCCATCTATCCTTTTGGGAAGTGTAAGAGATACACAAAATCTAAACACAATTCTGCATTAAACTTTTTTTTCACTAAAAGAAAATTTGCTTTAACTCCCCTGAAACTGGGTGGAGTGTAAAAGACATTAACTATTTTATAATTATATTGATTTTCTGCTTCATTTAGGTTTAGGATAATAAGAAAGAACGTGATTCATTCGGTAGTTGTAAAGTCAGGCTGACATTCAGTTTGCCAGTGGACAAAATATTAAAACACTTCCCTACAGTTGGGTAAAGCTGTTTCCCAGAGTGCCTGGGGAGTCCCCCGCAACCATCCCGGCAGTCAGCAGCTGCCCCTGCCCAGGCTTTCCCGCAATCCAGCTAAAAGGTTCACACCAGGGTACTTCTGCAAAGCAGCATCTGCCAGTGCTGACCGCACACAGCCTGTCCCATAAAGCTGCTACCTATTTTGGATCTCGCTCCTGGATATGGCAATAGACTTTGCTAAAGACTGGTGTAGTTCTGAGAAGTGTGAGAAATGATCTCTGCCATCACCTACGTGAGCATAGTTAATAGAAGGAACATAAATACTAAATACAACATTTCCACAGCAATCTATTCCTCTTACCACATGAATAGCTTTTGAGCACTTGCCATGTGAGGTCAGCCCTCTTTAATATTCTCAATATCCATTAACTCGCTTAGTCTCCACAACAGCCCTATGGAGTAGGAACTACTAATTTACAGATGAAACAGCAGAGAGGTAAATTAATTTGGCCCCAAGTCAAACAGATAGGAAGTGGTGGAGGCAAGATTCCAGGCCAAGTACTAGGACTCCAGACCCCAGAGCTCTTGTTTCCAGAGGGGAATGTTCCCTGGGCAGTGTGTGGATTATGATGATAGACTTGTATGTGTTGGCACCTTTGCTTGAACCTTCTAGGCAATAATAAATTGGAATAAACTAAGCGAGTGAAGGGAGGGTTAGAGTAAATTTTTATTCTGGCTTAATTCCCTACTTAAAAGTTGGCGATAGGTGTCTTTATTTAGCTGGCTTTAACGTTCTTGAAATGAACTTTTTTCATCTTTTTGTTCTGAGGGTGATTATCAGATTAATTAATGGGTTATTTGGATCAGTCATTAAATTACTGTTAAATTGAAATCAGAAGTGATTCAAAGACAGAAGCCTACAAGTTGTATGATTTCAATTGTGTGAAATGTTCAGAATAGGTAAATCCATGGAGACAGAAAGGAGATTGGCAGTTTCTGGGGCTAAGAAAGAGGGAAATGGGGTGCAACTGCTAAAGGGTTTGAGGCTTCTTTTTGAGGTAATGGAAATGTTCTGGAATTAGAGCGTTGTGATAGTTGCACAACATCATAAGTACACTAAAGATCACCAACCTGCAAACATTAAAAGCGTGAATGCACTTTGGGAGGCCGAGATGGGTGGATCACTTGAGGTCATGAGTTCAAGAGCACTCTGGCCAATGTGGTAAAACCCCGCCTCTACTAAAAATACAAAAAAATTAGCCTGGTGTGGTGGCACATGCCTGTAGTCCCAGCTACTCAGGAGGCTGAGGTGGGAGAATTGCTTCAACCTGGGAGGCAAAGGTTGCAGTGAGCTGAGATAGCGCCATTGCACTACAGCCTGGGTGACAGAGCAAGACTCCATCTCAAAAAAAAAAAAAAAAAAAAAAAAAAAAAGGGTGAATTTTATGGTTCACGAATTATATCTCAATTTTTAAAAATAATTTTTAAAAGGAAAAGAAGTTCATAGGTCGGGTGCAGCGGCTCACACCTGTAATCTCAGCAGTTTGGGAAGCCAAGGCGGGCAGATCACTTGAGATCAGGAGTTCGAGACCAGCCTGGCCAAGATGGTGAAACCCCATCTCTACTAAAAATAAAAAAATGAGCCAGGCATGCTGGCACATGCCTGTAATCCCAGCTACTTGGGAGGCTGAGGAAGGAGAATTGCTTGAACCCGGGAGGTGGAGGTTGCAGTGAGCCGAAGTCACGCCATTGCACTCCAGCCTGGGCAAAGAAGTGAGACTCCATCTAAAAATAAAAAGCGCATCAAAGGCCCCTCTGTCAGGGGATCACTAATTGCAGGAGATATTTTGACCTTTAGCTGGTTGAGGATGAACTACTTCCAGAAAGAAGAGGACTCAGACCACAAGGAGGTAGTGGGTAATCTTTTGATGCAATGAATTGAGAAAAACATCTAGGAAACATTCTATTCAGTGAAATGCAGTAAGTAATTGCTGAGTAGGCACCATATGTAAGAAACAGTGCTACACAGTGACTGACTCTGAGAATATGGTAGCTCTGATGTAGGGACATCTAAGTTGGAAAATAATACAAGGCCAGGTGCGGAGACTCACGCCTACAATCCCAACACTTTGGAAGGCCGAAGTGGAAGGATCACTTGAACCTGGGAGTTCAAGACCAGCCTGGGCAACATAGTGAGATCCCATCTCTACAAAAAAAATTAAAATTAGCTGGGCATGGTGGTGTGTTCCTATAGTTCTAGCTACTCAGGAGGCTGAGACAGGACTGCTTGAGCCCAGGAGATTGAGGCTTCAGTGAGCCATGATTGCACCTCTTACTCCAGCCTGGGCGACAGAAACAAAGCGAAACCCTGTCTGAAAAGGAAAAAAAAAAAAAAAAGAAAGGGAGAGAGAAGACAGACCTCTCATGGTGAGATAGAGTAATTGCTATTGGAGATGTGCCCAAGGAACCCTGCTGGTGCCATGGTTCAACGACTGGAGGTGGCTGGGCGTGGTGGCTCACGCCTGTAATCCCAGCACTTCGGGAGGCCGAGGCGGGTGGCTCACGAGGTCAGGAGATCGAGACCATCCTGACTAACACGGTGAAATCCTGTCTCTACTAAAAATACAAAAAATTAGCCGAGCGTGGTGGCGGCACCTGTAGTCCCAGCTACTCGCGAGGCTGAAGCAGGAGAATGGCGTGAACCTGGGAGGCGGAACTTGCAGTGAGCTGAGATTGCGCCACTGCACTCCAGCCTGGGCGACAGAGAGAGACTCCGTCTCAAAAAAAAAAAAAAAAAATGACTGGAGGCAGTTCATAGTCACTTCTACATCACCAGATCCAGACCTTGGACTTTAATGGAATATCTAGAAAAGGTATTTCTTGCTTGCTTAAATGATGCTCAGTGAAAGCACATGAAGCCGATAAAATCATTTAGAATGACAGAGCAATAATGTTAGATATGAGTCCTAAATTTCTCTTCAAAGAATCAATATGTCAGTATGTTCAATTCTTTGCCTTCTACTTTTAAACTTAACTTCCTTGTAAAGCAACCTTTTTCAATTACCTGCTCCATCCTGACTCATTCCAATTACCTGCTCTGCCCTGACTCATTCTTCACTCTGACTCATTCTGATTTCCTGCTCTGCCATAACCATTTTTCCCGCCAAACCACTCACCCTGTCACTGTCTTTAAATTAGCCAATTGGAATTAGTTTAGCCTGTGTGGTCTAATCCTGGCCAATAGGGGAATGACACAGCAGCAGGGGCCACGTGTGTCAGGGATAAGAACCCCTTCCCCTCCCTTGTCCAAGTGTGTGCTCACCATTGCTCTGTCTGTAAGGGCACACCCTTCTATAGAAGTACATTGCCTTGCTGAGAAGGAAAATTTTATATCGAGCACTATTTCTTTTGTGGCACCGAAACTTTATTTATAACAATGTGAAGAATTACAGATGCTTAAGTTTATTTTCCACGCATGCCAGCTCAAGTTGTGGTGCACCCATCAAGCATAACCTCTGATCAAAGGGGGCCTTGGTGAACACAAAGAAGAGGAAAAGGAAGTGAATCATCTGGAAAACTAGATCATTTAGAGCTAGGCTGGAGTGACTCCACCACACCACAAAAATTCCTCTTTAGTGATGAAAATGCTCAGTGTGGCTCCATCCTTTCCTTTCCTTTCCTGCCTTGTGGTAACGTGTTGAATAGGTCAAACCTTTCTGGTCCCTTTTAGTCATGAGACATTCTCATACCAGCTAAACTATACTTCTAGGAGGAAAATTCACCACTGAGTTTAACACCACTGGATTGTATAATTGCAAATGGTTGAAATTATAAATATTATGTATATTTTACTTAAAAAAAGTAACAAACACAAAGGAAAAGAAGAACAAGCTCAATCTCACAGGCAATACAGTTTCTCAGTTTCCTTCAAATCAGGCCTCAGGCCCGCATCACACCCTAAGGATAAGCACTGGGCATGGGCAGTGGGTGTGGCACCATATTCCCTTTTCACTCCCCCATTCTCTTTCCATTTCTATCCTCCTTCTTCTCATAGCTCTACTGCTCCCTATTTCCCTGAGGATAGGGCCAGGCCAAAGAAGAAAAATTAGAGGGAAAAGGCAAGAACTTGTCACTAAATATTCTTTGCCTTCTGACTTGGCCATAGGTGTCCTCTGTATGGCACGTATCCATGTGAGGGCACCTTCCGGGGGTGTAGAGAGAGGCTCTCTGAAAGTCCCTACAGGAATTCTCACTTCATTCTCTTCCATTGGGGAAGATAGGCCCCTGATGCTTTTCTTCAAATGCTGTATTAGTCATGGCTTTTTATGTTCTGTAGTTCTGATGTTTTGACATCTTGTGGCTTTGCTGACGCTAGAGAGACTGCCCCTCCCAGGACTAGCCAAGTACTAAAGAAAGTAAAGAACTGGCCCCAGAGTGTGCCTTTCATATGCAAACTAGCCAATCCAGCTTTCTCACACCTCTCCACCTCCTCTATTGGACTCTCACACTCAGGGACCACTCTTTGTCTGCCCTAGTCACCCAAGGACAGGTCCCAGAAAACTAGGGACAGCCCCTATGCCCCAGAGCCTGATGAAATTATTCAAACTAGCTAAGGCTGAATCTACTTACCCTGCCTCTCCCAATCCTTCCTGCAGAAACCACAATAAAAGCTCCTGCTCACAGTTTTCCCTGACTCTTTCTGTCTCCTGACTGACCCTGGTGATTCCCTAAGTGTCCCTGTGTGGTGTGGTGTGGTGTGTCTCCTCCTCTTGGACATTGTAACCAAGTGTCTTTTCAACAGCAGTTACCTCTTCATCTGTTGGCCTCATCTTACCGAATAGTAATACAACCTATGTTTTAAAACAAATGCACACTCACTTAACCCCGGCATGGGAAATTTAATGTCTCCATTCCCCTTCTCTTCACCCTGCCACCATGGGCTGGGTTAATTAAATAAGACACTCACTGCAGTATTTTCTGGGCAAGAAGAAACCTTCATGGATGCTCTCACACTCCCTGTGACTGTTGTCAGACTCAGCCTAGAACCAGTTCACTGCTTCCAGTTCTGGTGAATGCATGCCGATGAGCTCTTGGATTTAGATGCTCTGCAAGGTTGCAGCCAGGGGTGCAATGCCAGACTCCCCTTCTTTCAGACTCTGATATGGTTTGAATGTGTCTCCCAAAATTCATGTGTTGGAAACTTACTACCTAAAGCAACAGCACTGGGAGGTGGGACCTAATGGGAGACTCTGATATGGCTCGAATGTGTCTCCCAAAATTAATGTGTTGGAAACTTACTACCTGAAGCAACAGCACTGGGAGGTAGGACCTAATGAGAGAGGTTTAGGTCAGGAGGGCTCTACCTTCATGAGTGAACTAATGCCGCTATAGAAAGAGCTTGTGGGAATGGGTTTGCTCTAATGTGCTCTTCTGCCATGTGAGAACACCACCTTCACCTTCTCTAACCCTTCAGCCTTCTCCCATGTGAACATCTAGCAGGAAGGCCCTCATCAGACACCAGCACCTTGATCTTGCATTTTCCAGCCTCCAGAACCATGAAAGAATAAATATCTGTTCTTTATAAGTTACCCGGTCTCAGATAATCTGTTATAGCAGCACAAAATGGACTGTGACAGATTGTTTCAGAGCTCTCCTCACTCAACTTATGGGTGAGTGGGTAGAACATTAGGGGCGGTGGAAAGCACTGCCATCCAATGGTGGGGGCAATAACTATTCACTAATACATTCTCAAATTTCTAGTTTTCCGCATACACGGTGATGGGGTTATGATTACAAGATAAATTCATTTACCTCTTGATGAGTCTTGAAAGAATGGCCTAGCTGCAAACATGGGGACTTCTCTTTAGAATGTGTGAAGACTTGCTTCTTACTATGATCATATGCATTGGATCTCTAGAAACAATTCTAAGAAAATTGTGATTCTTTTCTACAGTGTTTAAAAGCTTCAAGCAAGTCAGTTCACCTCTGGTTAATGACACACACATGACACACACACACACTATGTACACACATACATATAATATAAAATACATATGTGTATATAAATATATCTAAACCTGCTATATAGTAACATCTAGTACATTAGTAAACTTTCCACACCACTCCACAGCAGGATTTTGAATGGTTACATTGTATTCTATCATGTGGTTGTACAATACTTATTAGAGACTTATTTTGTTTCTAATTTTAAACGATCATGAATAACATTTCCATAAACATTCTACATACAAATCTTTTTTAATAGCTTAATTTTTTCTCATTATATGTTTTTATAGCTGACTCAAAGGATATGACTATTTGGTTATTTGAAATATTTTAAAAACTGATCCTCAAAAGATTTTGCTAATTTAAACCACCCCAAGCAAAATAAGAAGTTTTCATATCTTTATGGACAATAACAATTATTATTTTTGTGACTAAACAAATACAGCAACAATTGTTCTTTATTACCTTTTTCCTTGACTACTAATTATGTTTTTTTTTTCCCTATGCTTTTTGGTTATTTGCATTTTTTTCTTCCATGAGTTATCAACTTTGGCTTTTTTGCCAATTTACCTATTTTATCTTATTTTATCACAATTTTTACTTTCAGAAATTAAAAAGTAATATAATGCACACATATACTTTTTATAATTATTTGTAACTTATATTTGCTTGGTCTTTTAAAATGTTAAACTACAGATAGAATTAAAATTCCTGGCCAGACGTGGTGGTGTACACCTGTAATCCCAGTTACTCAGGAGGCTGAGGCACAAGAATTGCTTGAACCCAGGAGGCAGAGGTTGCTCTGAGCCCAGATCACACCACTAAACTACAGCCTGGGCAATAGAGTGAGACTCTGTCTCAAAATAAAATAAATAAAATAATTAAATTAAAATTCCCTTCATCCACCATGTTTATTTTATTCCTCTTATTCTCTTCCCACAGAGGTAATTCCTATCATGAATTTAGTATGTATATTTTGAATCTATTTTTTGTTTACTTTTATATACTTCTACATATATAGCTATGAACCCTATATAATATTTATTGGCATGTTTAAAGCATATAAAAATGTTAGAATTCTATATTCATTATTCTGCTATTTTTCATTCAACAGTATGTTTTTAGATCTATCTGTGTTGATACGCATATATATGTAGTTTGTTTCTCTTAGCTACTCTATTAGAATTCATTACACTTAAATATCACGATGCATTTAAACATTCATCAATTGGATTTTGGTGTGTTTCCTTTTTTTGTTCCATTACCAACAGTACTGTAGTGAACATCCTTATTAGACAGATCTCATTGTGCACATGTACAAATATTTCTCTATAATAAATAAAGTTGATATCACTAATTATTAAGGCATGGACATTTTCAGTTTTCTAAATTCTAACAATTGCTCTCCCCTCAAGATTTTCTAAAACTTTCTATTTTTCTACATTCTCACCAATACTCAGTGTCGTTAAGCCTTATTTCTACCTAATGGATTAGACAGACATTTCAATATTAAGTTTGCCAATTACTTATCTGTTTGAAAATCTTCTCATATATTCACCGGCCATTTATTTTCTTCTTCTATGAATTCTTTATTAACTTTCTTTGCCTGTATTTTCTTTTGTCACTATTTTTGCATTGATTTGCAGAAATTTTTAAATATCAGGACGCTGATCCTTTGTGATTTTTGTAAATTGAAAATATCTTCTCCTGCTTTGAAACTGGCTTCTTTTCTAACATAATTTACATTATTTCATGTACTATAATATTTTAATATAAAAAATTTAAATATTAATTAATAAATACATTTATGCTTTATGTTTTTTCTCTTTTTCCACACCTAGAAATCATAAAGCTATTGCCTATTAATTTTTCTACCAGGGTGTTTTTTTTTTAAATAAGAGCTCCTTTCTAGTTTGCTTCTACTTTTTTTTGTTCATTTTTGGTGCTTAGTTTTGCTTTTTTAGTACAGAACTTTAATATTTTTATGTAGTCAAATTTATATATTAATTTTCTCTTAAGTTTTATGCTTGTAAATATTGATCAAAACATTATATTGTATATTACTAGATGAAGACAGTTCGATTTAGATAACATATTCGAAACATTTGGTTATTAAAACATGACTCTGATGAACATCTTTGTTTCTGAATGCTTGCAGTCCATCAAAAAGCTACTATTAATGTAAGTTTCTACCATTAATAACAGAGTATCATTTCTTCACATATTTTACAGTACAGAGTATTATAATTTATTCTCATCTTCATAATTTACAGGTGAAAAATTGTATTTAACTTTTAATAATTTTCCATGATTCAATTGATAATGGGTATGAGCAATTTTTCTTATGTTTATTGACTATTCTGTTTCTTCTTTTGTAAATTTCTACTTATACATTTGCCCATTTTTCTACGAGGAAATTTGTCATTTTCTTATTTTATAAGGAGTTAATATGTAGTGAGAATGTGACCTGATTTTTGTTCTAGCTTGCATTTTGCCTTTTAATTTTGGAGGGATATTTCCAACATACACAATTTTTTTTATTTTCATATAAATATACTAGCAGTTTTTTCTCATGCTTTTTTTTCAGTGCTTTTACGTCTGTTGCACATTTATTATATTTCTTATATGATGCATGTGTAGATTTAATAATAATGCTGAGAAAATATTTTGAGACAAAGATTAAGTTTGAGAGAATGTATACTGGGTTACTTTGATTATTAATTGCATGGGTTACTTTGATTATTAATTGCACAGGAGACCAAATTTCCATATAAAAGGAATATTATTTAAGTTCAACCAAAACGTTATCTTTAGTTCTTTTTTTTTTTTTTAAAGGTACAGGCCGGGCACAGTGGCTCAGGCTTGTAATCTTAGCACTTCGGGAGACCAAGTCAGATGGATCACTTGAGCTCAGGAGTTCGAGACCAGCCTGGGCAACGTGGCAAAACCCCATCTCTACAAAAAATACAAAAAGTTAGCTGGGTGTGGTTGTGCATACCTGTGCTCCCAGCTACTCCAGAAGCTGAGGCACGAGGATTGCTTGAGCCCAGGAGGTCAAGATGGCAGTGAGCCAAGACTACACCATTACAGTTTAGCCTGGGTGACAAAGTGAGACCCTGTCTAAAAAAAAAAAAAACAGAGATACCAATACCATATATAAACATACACATGTGCATAACTTTTAAAACCTTGTATAGCTTTACTATTATTAGGGATAAGACCGCTTTGTCAGAAGATTGCTACTCATCTAGTTTATTCACAGTTAGCCCTTTTAAAATAGTGCTTATCAAAATATCTTCATAAAAATATTGAGGTCTTAAGTTCGAGTTCTGGTAAAAAAAAAAAAAATATTGGGTTGATTATTTAACTCAGGACTTTGTGTCAAAAATCAAGTAAAAGTTTGTTGAGAAATACTCCCACCACAATCTGGATTTGAGAAGTATGTTCCTTTTAATATCCATCTGCTATGGACTCAATGTTTCTGTCCTTAAAATTTGTATGTTGAAGCCCTAACCTCCAATGTGATGGTATTTGGAAGTGGTGCCTTTGGTGAGTACTTAAGTTTAGATGAGTTCATGAAGGTGAAGCCCCCATGATGGGATAGTGCCCTTATAAAAAAGGAAGAGACACAAGATCCTCTTTGTTCTGTGTCTCTGGAAAACCCTGAAGAATGTAAGTGGTCACCAAGAGACAGGTGAGGTGGAGAACTGTCTATCCATGAGGACTCCCGAGTGAGATGGGTAGTCAAAGGTCTTTGAGTGCTGTGAGCCATATCCCATCACATCATCCCAAGCATCCAGTAAAGCCGTGACCAACAAACATGCTTTGTGTGTGTGGTGAGTACACTAGGCCGCTTATAAACAACAAACATTTATGTAGTTCAGAGTTCTGGAGATTGGGAAGTCTAAAATCAAGGGGACTGCAGATTTGGTGTCTGGCAAGGGCCCACTTTCTGATTCATGGATGGTACCTTCTCCCTGTGTCCTCATATGGCGGAAATGGAAGGGGCCTTTTTGGGGACTCTTTTATGAGGGCACTAATTCCATTCATGAGGGTTTCACCCTCATGACATAATCACCTCCCACAGGCCCCACCTCCTAGTACCATCCTCTGGTGATTAGGTTTCCACATATGAATGTTGGGGGAATGCAAACATTTCAGACCATAGCAAGGACATTTGTTTTAAAATTGAGGCGTGTGATAAGCCAGTGTAGGTTGACTTTGGGTAGAGAGGAGAGGTCAAACTCAAAACTGATTTAGTGAGTTTGGAGTTTGGTAGGTAGGAAGAAAGGAACATTGAGAATACCATGAGAAGTTAAATCTCTAAAATTATCAGGAATGTACCAATTAGGGGAAATGTTTAGAAGGCATTTAAAACCCTACAGTTACGATCATGGGCTCTACAAGCCAGCATAACACAGGTGTTAATGCTCCCATAACGTTGTTTGTAACCTCACTCTCTTGAAGGCCAGGGAATGCAGCTTTCATAAAAAATGGGATCTCCTCTTGCATATTGTTTTATGACCTGCTTTTGTCATCCAGCAGTATCCTGTGAACATTTTCTTAGCCCTTTATCTCTTAAATCTCTAGTGAATGCATATTATCTTTGTAAAAGTAAATAAATATTTGTTGAATGTCTAGATAAAAGAATTTTAAGTACACACTATAGTTTGTTTAATCTCATATTTCTGAACACTTAAATTTGGATCAAATCCTCATAGTAACAAGAAATAAAATGGTGATCATCCTTGTACAGATGTTTTTATATACATCTAATCAGTTCCTAAATGTGACATTCCTCGGTGAAAAGATATGCACATTTTAATGTATTTGAAATGCGCTGCCAAATTGCCCTGCAGAAATGATGTTCCAATTTACATATCCACCACTGGAATATGAGAGTGTCCATTTTTTTTTCTGTACCCTGCCTAACACTTGTGTAATTATTCATTTTAGTAATTTCCAAATTGAGACAAAAACAGTATTTAATTGTAATTTTCATTTCTTTGGCTACTAGTGTGGTTTACAATGTTTAGATTTGTTTATTTGCCATTTGTATTTTTTCATTGGGAATTTGATTGTTCATGTCTTTGTTGTTCATTTCTACTGTGGCGTTTTGGCTTTTCTTTTTTTATAGAGTTCTAAGACTTCGATATATTATGGATAATTTTATCTTTTCATTAATCTCTTAAAAATATTTTCTTGTTGATAATTTTAGTTATCTTTCTCTAGTTTTCAGAAAAAACAGTTTGGTTAGTATGTAAATACTTTTTAAGTGCTTAAAAATTTTTCTTACCCTATCATTGTGCAAATGTTCAAATCAGCACTTTTAGTTTTCTTATATATTTATGTTTCATCATTTTCTCTCTGTAATCCATCTGGATTTTATTTTGCAATATTGTATGTGGTAGGGAATTAATTTGTTATTTTTAAAATAGTAAACAATTTATTGAATTAATCTGTTTTTTATTGAAAAATTTGCAGTGCTACCCTACTAAATACTAATTCACATGTATATCTAAGAATACTTACTTTTCTCTTTGAGTAGTTAGTGCCTCTTGTGATTACTTTAGGTTGATGATAAATTATAAACAAAGTATTTAACAATGGAATTGCCTCTCATCCTTATTTTCTTGGATCTTTTCTTCTATTGATTTTTCACATGAACTTCCAAAAAAAATTGTGAAATTTGAAAAAAAATTCTGAAGCAATATTTGTTGGATTATCATTAAAACTATAAGCTAACTAAAGGTAGAATTGATATATCTACAATATTCTTCCCATCCAAAAGAGGGTAATCTTTCATTTTTTAAAGTGTCCTTTTGCCACTCAGGAGAGTAATTGTCATATGGTAATATACATTCCTTTTCAGTATACTTGAATATTGTAATACAATTTTTTTTATAATTTAATTGATAATTGCTGCATATAGGAAGTTGATTTTTGTAGAATTATTTTAAAAATTTTAATGATTTTGTACAATTTATTTATAACTGACCCACTAACACTATTTTCTTATCCCAACCTTCTGTTTTTTTAGAAGAAAGAAATTATGATTTACACACAATGATGATTTTGTCTCTCCTTTTCTATAATACCTTTTCTATTTCCCTTGACTTGCTGCATTATCGAAAATAGCCAGAGGAAAATTTTGCTGCATTATCTAAAATATCCAGAGGAAAATTTTAAATTATGACAGTAAGCATATTTTTCTTCCTCCTCATTTTAACAGAAATATTTATGATATTTCACCATTAAATATATTTTGATATATATTTTTGAGGCAGTTTGAAGTAGTCATGTTAAGAAAGTATCCTTCTAATCTTAGTTCTAAGTGTTTTCAGTTATATTGGACTCATACATAAATAACTTAATCCAAGATAAAGGAAACAGCATGAGCTCAAAGTCAAGTACAATGTCACTAAAACTAGAGTTGTCAGACATCCTGTCCATAATGGATTATCCTATATTTCAAAAACAATTGTGTCAGGATGTATAATCATTCTGCATTTGATCTAGATCTGACACTACCGATGACATCTGTTAGTCTCTAACTTTCTCCTGGCCAGTAACAATACGCCCCACATTCACTGAAAATAAAATACGGCAGTCATAATAAAAAGCAAATTTTGTAAACAAAATTTCCCAATAGTGGGCTGAGTTTGTTCAGATCAAGTTCTGGGTCCTACTCTCAGTTTTTAAATCCTATAATCAGCAAAATGCGCGTGCAGTTTTGGACTTCGATGTGAGAAATAAATAGCAATTTAGGTTGTTAGGTTTCGAAGTAATTGACTCTGGAGAAGACCCGAGCATATCACCGGAGCCATCTAGTGGCTGCAGAATGCATCGGAAAAAAAAAAAAAAAACAAACCCTGGTTTGGTCTTCAAGTTCAGAACAAAAATGAACGGGGACATCATTTGAACCCTCCTTCCCAAATCAACACAGTCTAGGGCTTTGTACACAATGGGGGTGCACTTACTTTTGACTACGAAGGATTTGACTAATGAACAGAAAAATACTCAGATTCATGCTGAGGTCTACGCAGCTTAGAGATATGTTTCTATTACCTGGTAAAAACAACCATTGATTAAAAAAAGACAATGTAAGCAAGGGAATAGCAGGCATAAGTCACCAACGTGATAAAGAAAACCTTTAAAAGACGAGTAGCTACTGTGTATGTGTATTAGACTTCAATGGTGGTTACTAAAAGGAAAGAATTTTAGTCAGGAAAAAAATGCATTTCTAATACAGGTGTGATTCGTGGCTCTTAAAGCAACCCACTAGATTTTGACAGTGATAAAATTACTAAAGCTATCTTCCGTGATTTCCTTAAATTCCTACTTCTGTCTACATAAAAACACAAGACCAATAAACAAACAAACAAAAAGAATTACCCTGGATCGTAGCTGCGTGTGCTTAAGAACAAAGATAAAGCAAATTGATAGCTTTCGAATGTTAATAGGGTTTGTCACCTCCTAGAGTGTGTAAATTGAAGACATCTGTCTGGTCCAAAATAAATTCCAGAAATCCCAAACTAATTGCTTCATATACACAATGCAGAACCTCAGAATTCCATGCAAAAATAAACCTTCATTTGGAAAATAAACTTCATGAAATTACGATAAAAGGGGACCTGTCAATGAGCCAGCGCTTAATACAGAAGGATTATTTTGAAATAAACTTTTCAGAGCTCATTAGAATCGGAAAGAACTGTGAAAATAGATATGTCTCCCCAAGTCCTTAGGTATGTGATGGCGTTTAAAGAAGCTTAGATGAAACTAATACACATTTACATCAGAAGTCTTTGTTGATTTTTTGGAAATTATATGCATTTATAACATACAATAAAAGAAAATAACATGGTTTTTCTTTTCTGCCCTCTGAAAAGGAAAAATGCAGCCAAACCATTCCCACAAAAAGTCCTGTTGAATCATATCCCAGGATCTCACATCTCAGAAGAACGGTTCTTCCTTTTGTCTGTTCATTCCAAAAGGGAGTTATTGTTGTTTAAAGGCTACTTAAAATATCCTACAAATGGACAAGCGTTGGCAAAGTCTTTTCTAGGAACTATATTAATTTCTCACGAATATTTTATATGGTATTTTAGACCTGAGAAAGGGCGAGTAGGCTCATGCAGTGTTGCTCTAATTCAAATAATTATAAGACCGCTACACAGGCAGAACTCTTAGCTGCAAGTGAAAGAGATTAAAGTTGCACGAGCTTAGGCAAAATGGAAACTGAATTGATGTGTATAGCTAAGTTGCAGGAAGAGTGGGATCCTGGTATCTTCGAGATGGCTGAATGGCGGGTTGCAATGATACTAGGACTCTCTCTGAGCATTACTGGACTCTGCTTCAGGCTGAACAGTGGCTTTCTTCTTTCCTGTCACATGGCTCTCCCTTCAACACTAGAGCAAAGTTTTCAGCCATTTTTCTCTTACATATTCCTAGCTTTACCATCAGAGAAGGAAAAGATAGCACTCAATGTAGTTAAATAAATCTCAATAAAAGACTCATTGGTTTAGCTGAGTTTTCTGCCTTTTCCCCTAGACAATCACTGTGGCTGTAGAGGGAAAGTTCATGCAGAAGCTGGCAGTCACCCCATTCTGACCACATGTTAGAGCAAGGTGCAGGGGTGGGGGTGGGTGCAGGTGGTGGGGATAAGGTGTCAACGCTGCAAAAGAAGCAGGTAAAGAGGTGGCTACTCCCAGCAGAAGGAAGAGTTGTTGGACTTTTTTTTTTTTTTTTTTTTTTGAGATGGAGTCTCACTCTGTCACCCAGGCTGGAGTGCAGTGGCGCGATCTAGGCTCATTGCAACCTCCGCCTCCCAGGCTCAAGCGATTCTCCTGCCTCAGCCTCCCAAGTAACTGGGACTACAGGCGCGCATCACCACTGCCTGGCTATTTTTTGTATTTTTAGTAGAAACGGGGTTTCACCATATTGGCCAGGCTGGTCTTGAACTCCTGACCTCAAATGATCCACATACCTCAGCCTCCCAAAGTGCTGGGATTACAGGCATGAGATATCACGTCAGGGTGAGATGCTGGACATTTAAACCACCACCTTCCAGCCCAAGCGCCAAGCAGCAGCAGCAAAACAGCAGAATAGAGGCTGACATGACAACAAAATAGGGTCAACTGATTCACTGAGTTTTCCCTGATTGGGAAGGGTCTAGCAAGGCAGGCGGGAGTTGCCATCTTATACCTCAGGCAGAAGGAGTAACATCTCTGCACTTAGGGAAAGTGATCTGAGTGAACCAGCAACTTTTCTAAGAGGCTTGGCTTTCCAGCTCATCATTTGTTCCAGAATCCTACTTTGGATACCAAAAACTGAATGTTTTCATTCTCTTTACATTATTTTGTTTGTTTGTTTTGTTTGTTTATTTGTTTGTTTTGAGACAGAGTTTTGCTCTTGTTGCCCAGGCTGGAGTGCAACGGCGCGTATCTCAGCTCACTGCAACCTCCGCCTCCCGGGTTCAAGCGATTCTTCTGCCTCAGCCTCCAAAGTAGCTGGGATTATAGGTGCCTGCCACCATGACCAGCTAATTTTTTTGTATTTTTAGTAGAGACAGGGTTTCACTATGTTGGCCAGGCTGGTCTGGAACTCCTGACCTCAGGTGATCCACCCGCCTAGGCCTTCCAAAGAGCTGGTGTGAGCCACCGCGCCCAGCCTCTTCACATTCTTTCAGAAGTAATCACCTACACCCCACTCCTAAGGTAGTTATTTAAGAATGAGTTCAGAAGAGTTTGTGCCTGGAAGTGCAAAAGAGATGCATTATGATTTTTCAGAATAATCACGTCTGTTCCTACTCCCTGACTTCTCCCTCCAAGTTAGTCTCCATGGCACCTTAAAGGCAAATACTCTTGCCTAAGAGGACTTTCCAATCCCTGACAGAAAAATCTAGGTCTCTCTCTGACTAGGATCTGTTTTTTGGTTTATCCTCCAGGCTCTCTATGTGTTTGGGTTAAGTGGGTACTGATGGGAAGTCTTATGCATCTCCTGTAGGAGGGATTGTTTCTTATTCCACTAACATGTAGCTTTTTCTTAGAACTGAACATACAAGCCCAGTTAGGAAGCTCAGCCATATGTGCAGACAAAACTTTCGTTTCATTGGATCAACCAGAATTGAGCAACTGTCTCTGTTGAAAGACTACAGAAGATATGGGTTAGCTCCAACTCCATGCTCATTTTCTGACATCCTCCCCCAACTGTCTCTGTCTTGTCTGTAGCTTCAACTTCTAACTTGATGGGCAAACAGATCCTGGCCAAGCTAAGTCTTGGGAAGTCAGTGAGGCTCCCCACTCTGGCTTATCAAGACCTTTCAAAATGGCCTTAGATCTGGTCTTCCTAGTTGAGAGTTCTCTTTCTGGACTGGTCATGGGATCCAACCTCTCTCTATAAGGCCCAGTAGCACTCCAATTATGTCTGGCAGTGGCAGTACGGATATAGCCTGGAGCGGCTAGTGTAAGAATCAGGTTTTTATAAAGCTCAGTGCTTGCAAAAATGTGGAGCCCATGAGGGTCTAAATGACAACTTCCCTTGTTGCCTCCTGCTCTTTTATATCAGATGTTTCTCCTGTGTTTGCCTCTATAGATTGTTCTCTCTCTGAGTCCCACCCACCCTGGTCTCAATAAAACTCGGCTCTTAAATTTTGTTGTTTTTGTTTTGTAGTCAGTGTGTGATGCTAATTTCGTGCTGTACTCCGGTTCTGATATCTCCTAGGCACACTCTTCAGGTGGTGTGGTCACGGAATTACTTATGTCACAAATCAGACCACCAGAGAAAATGGGGTTTCCTTATTCTCTCAAACTGGTCCAGTCTTCTCAAAAGCTCCATCCACTGGGTAGCAGAACTTGATGCCTTTCAAGTATGATTTGCTGTTGTAGTGAAAATGATGTGATGATGATGGTGATGATGATGATGGTGATGATGATGATGATCATGATCATGATGATGATAATGATGATGTGCTTCCTGTCTTTTCCACACTTGTGTTTGGGAATTAGCTCTCGCAGGCTCTCATTGTACCTACAGTCTCATCTTAGAATGGATGTGAACACACTGTTGGCCTATGTGGCAGGACAGAAAGTAGGATCCAGTGTATCTTAATTCCTTTAGGCTTGAGTAAATCAAGAGAGCAGATTGAGCAGCCAGGAGGAAAAGCAAGAAGACTTCTTGGAAAGAACAAGGGCTTTGATAACTGCGAACCAACTTCAAGTACGATTCCATTTCGTGGAGATCACAGAATCATAAATCATAGCAGAGAGGGAAGATGGAAACAATATGATTATCTTCATAATTATCTGGAGACAAGCACTTGAGAGTCATTAGCCCAGAGATGGTACAGCCATCATGGGTGAGATTGCCAAAGGAAGCCATATAGATTCCCAGTGGCGTGCCAAGAGAACAAAACATGTAGAACACTGATACTTAGATGCAGCAAAGGATAAAAAAAAAAAAAGAGCCTGTGAGGTAATGCTAGTAGTGACAGAGGCAGGAGGAAAACTGAGAAAGAAAGAATAGAATCATACAAACTAAAGGAGGAGGGTATTTCTAGAAAAGAAGTCTCTACAGTGCCACAGGTCTAATCAGAGAGGAGCTAAAGATTGTTCATTAAACGTCACAATGAAGAGGTCATTATAGGGACAGTTTGCTGACAGTTTAGAGATCAGAGATAGCATAGGTGTTTTGAAATGAATGGTATTACAATTCATTGTAATACAACTGTATTAATGGGACTTAATTAAACAAAAGAGCTTCTGCACAGCAAAAGAAACCATTAACAGAGTAAACAGACACCTACAGTGTGGGAGAAAATCTTTGCAAACTATGCATCTGACAAAGGACTAATATCCAGAATCTATAAGGGGCTTTAAAATATCAACAAGAAAAAATACAAATAACCCAATTAAAAAGTGGGCAAAGGACATGAACAGACACTTCGCAAAAGAGAACACACAAGCAGCCAACAAACATATGAAAAATGCTCATCATCATTAATCATCAGAGAAATGCAAATTAAAATCACAATGAGGCACCATCTCACCCAAATCAGAATAGTTATTATTGAAAAGTCAAAAAACGACAGATGTTGATGTTGGTGACAATGAAGAGAAAAGGGAATGTGTATGTATTATTGGTGGAGTTAAATTAGTTCAACCCCTGTGAAAAACAGTGTGGAGATTTCTCAAAGAACTAAAAGTAGAACTACCATTTAACCCAGCAATCTCACTACTGGGTATCCATCCAAAGGAAAAGAAATTGTTTTATCAAAAATACACCAGCCCTTGTATGTTTATTGCAGCACCATTCACAACAGCAAAGTCATGGAATCAGTGTAAGTGTCCATCCACTGATGGATAAAGAAAATGTGGTATATATACACCATGGAATACTATGCAGCCATAAAAAAGAATGAGATCATGTACTTCATAGTAACATGATTGAAACTGGAGGCCATTGTCCTAAGTAAAATAACTAAGAAACAGAAAATCAAATACCACGTGTTCTAACTTGTAGTGTAAGCTAAACAAACGGGTACACGTGGAAACAAATATAAAAATAACAGACACTGAGGACTCCAAAAGCAGGGAGATAAAAAGAGGGGTAAGGGTTGAAAAACTACCTATTTTGCACTGTGCTCACTATTTAGCAATGGGTTCACTAGAAGCCCAAACCTCAGTATTATGCACTATACCCATGTCACAGACCTGCACATGTACCCTCTGAACATAAGGAAAAAAGTCTTAAATGAGTCTCAGTGGCCTCAAATCAAGGTATTGGCAGGGCTGCATTCCTCCCTGGAAGCTCTACAGAAGAATCCATTTCCTTGCCTTTCTCCAGCCTCTAGAGACACCTGAATTCCATGGCTTGTGGCCTCATTCCATCTTTAAATCCAGAAATGTAACATCTTCAGATCTTCAAATCTCCCTCTGACTCTGACACTCCAACCTCTCTCGTTCACTTTTTTGGACTATTGTCATCGGCTCAGTCTCACTGGATGATCCAGGATTATCTCCCCATCTCAAAGTCAACTGACTAGCAACTTCTATCTGCAGCCTTAATCCCCCCTTGTTATAGAACACAACATATTCACAAGTTCCAGAGATTAGGACAAACATTTAAAGGGGAAAATTATTCTGCCTACCACATTCTCTGACTTGATTTTTTAACACTCAATTATATTAGGTTGGTGCAAAAGTAATTGTGGTTTTGGTCATTTAAATAATGGCCCAAAACCGCAATTACTTCTGCACCAATTTAGTAAGTCTTAGAGATCTACTACATGTACTATGTAGTGATGAATGATATTCAACATGTTTAACAGCCAATATGTAGGAAAACCAAAAGACTAAAATAGATGCCAGCTGTAGTGCAGGGGTTGGGGGTTGGGGGGCTATTGTTTGAGGCATTGAGGTTTCCTCATAATCGGCTGCTGTCTCATGAGGAATTTGCAGGGGCTGAGAAGTGGGCCACTGAGAAAGGTGTGGGTGGCGCAGCATATGGGGGGGATATTCGGAAAGCCAGAGGCAGAAACTCTCTATAAAACAGTATAGAAGTATATCAACATTTTAATAACGGATAAAACCCATACCACTGTGTGCCACCTAAACCTCGGACGTACGTGGTTTGTCTTTTTTTTTTTTTTTTTTTTTTTTGGTTTGCCTATAAAATGTAAATGCATGTGAAAAAGTCTGGAAGGAAATATCCTAAATTATTCATAGTAGTTGCCCATAAAAAAGGATATTGGTGTTGAAAATGATTATTAAAGGCACATGGGGTCTTCTCTTAACATTTTCATTTTTTTACAAAGAGGATCTATTCATATACTGTTAATGTTCTTAAATTTAAGACTGACAAAGGTCTGAAGAAACAAACACCAATACTAATAACCAATAGTAGTGGTTATTGCTAGAGAGGAGCCTAGAATTGGGGCAGGTGGATAGAAGTGAAAGAGGAATTGAAGTGTTAGCTCTATAATCTGAATTACTTGAGTTTTCAAATGCACAGGAGTCTTACATAACTTAACAAATGAATTCTAAAATGTGTCAGTCTAAATGTGTTGTCAATTCTAGCACATAGGGAGTTCATAATAGATTCAGTTTATTTGAGAATTTGGTACATAATAAAGGTGACATTTTAGATCCTTGAGGAAAGTATAGATTTTTCATTAAAGGTTCAGAAATTGCTGTATTCTCATTTAGAAAATAGATTTTTGAGTTCTCACAGAAATAAATTCTAAGTATAGTTAAGGAACTAAACATAAAAGCAAAACCATATAAAAGTAAAAAGTGTTTATTATTTCTGGAAAGTAATAGCCTAAAACATGACCCAAAAAGAATGTACAAACGGAAAGTCTGGCTAAGCAAACATGTAAAATTCACTTATATGAGAAAAGATACCATAAAGATGTTAAAACACAAACAAAGACTGAAAAAATATTTGAAACACATTGAAACAAAAAGAATTAGCAACAAAAAATATAGAAATCCTATAATAAATTAGAAAAAGACCTGGAAGAAATTCAAGTGGCCAATGTTACAAATAAAAAGATGCTCAATTTCCCTTGCAATTCAGGGGATACAATTTAAAATAGCACTGGGTTTTTCCCCTCTCAAACTGGTAAAATAAAAGAGACCATTCATAGCAAGTACTGGCAAGGATGTAAGACAACTGATTCTTACGTGATATTACCATTGGTTTAGCCATTGAAAGGCGATCAAGTCATAGCTGTTACAGAGTGAGATATAATTTCATCCTTATGTAAAAAATAAGATATGTTATGTTATGTTAAAAAATAAGATAAAATTCGGTCTCCATAGGTGCAATTGTATGATGAAACTGTTCTGGAATGTGTCTATAAGGAGCACACCCTAATGGTAAGGGCATTTACCTCCCAGGTGAGTGGAACTGAATTAGGTCACAGGGCTTGGGAGGAGACGCTGGAGAACCAAGGGGGTACTTAGCTTTCCTTTGCTATTGAATTTTTACAGTGAGAATAGAATCCCTAAGTTTCTCATGAAGTAAAAAGAATAAAATCACTATTACATTTACTATTAAGCTGTAAATTACAGTTACTACATTGATGAAGTCTTGAGAAGAGAGCAAGCTATGTGAATCCTCAGACCCGAAAGCTTGGGTTCTAGGCCCGGCTCTGCGGCATTCCAGGAGACCATTTAGCAACTCTGGATGTTAATTTCTTCATCTCCAAAAACAGAGATTTCATCATGGCCACATTATCTTCTAGGGTTGCTTTGAGAACTGAATGCCTTAAGTTACACTAAAGCATTTTACAATTTATAAAGTGCTATTTCAATATCAGTTAAAACTGTTACTAATTATGCACATAATTTTCAATTAACATCTAGTTTTTGATAAATATTTAAATAGCCATATTTCAGACTACCATAAAGTCTACTTAAAGCAGATGACGATGAATCCGATTGATTCTCTCTTCTGACCCTCTCTCTTTCCCTGCCTCCTGCCTTCCCTTTATTCTTCTTTCGTCCTTACTATTTTTTCAATTTTAATTTTAAACTAAGTTTAAAATTCAAACTTCATATGTTATTTTAAAACAAAGATTAATATAATACAGACATGTTAATACCATTCAAACTTAACAACTGTTGATACTTTTCTTTTAGTGACTTTTTAAAAAATCAAAGAAGGAAGGAAGGAAGAGAGAGAGTTGGTTTTTGAACACTATCTTTTGTCCCTTTCCTTTTACCCCTTCCTCGTGCAACAACTATCCTGAATTTGGTTTATAAGCTCTAGTACTGTTTAAAAATATATAATTTTGTTACATATATGTGTTCGTTAACTCTCTATGGACATCAGTATTGTTCTTTGTGTGTGTTTTAAAAAATCTGTACATAAATTACAAATTATAGATTCAAAGTCTTTTTTTTTTTCCCTGCTTAACTTTTTAGGTGAGAAGTTTTGGAATGGAAAAGAACAGACATTTATTGATCCCCATATTATGTGGCAAGCACTTTCCATATAGTATTTCAAAGTTCAAGATAACCAAAGACAACAGGTTTTATCTCTTCCTTGTCTAGATTATGAACTTGGCTGAAAAGTTTAGGTGATTCCAAGCTCTTCATGTCTCCCAATAAACACAGTGAACCAAGGCGCCATCGCTCCCCTACATGCCTGCAGCAGGGCCTAACTGCTTTGCCTGCCTTCCCCTGTACCTCCTATAGTCTATTCCCCACACAGAAGCCAGAATAACATCTTGTCACCTCTTTTCAAGGCCCCCTAGTAGCCTGGCATCTTGCTTAGAGTTATGGATCCTTACGGTGGCTGCAGAGGGCCTGCCACTGTTACACTTCCAGATTACCTCCTTCCTCCTTCACTCCAGTTCTGCCACACAGGCCTCTGTGCTCTTCCTGGAAGCTCCAGGCATGCTCCTGCCCAGAACCTTGCAAAGGTGAGGCCAGCTGCTTCCTCTGCCTGAATGCTCTGCCCTAAGATACACTCAAGCCATGCCCTTCCTTTCTTCAAGTCTTTTCTCAAATGCTACCTTCTCAGGAAGGTCTACCATAGCAACTAGCTGATTTCTCAAACTCCATATATCTCTCTTTAGTAATTATCACTTTATGAAATACTATTTTCACTCACTTGTCTGTCTTTCCCCAAGAAGAAGTAAATTCCCTGAAGTCAGGGATTTTTTTTTTTTTTCCAATTTTAGCTCCCTGATGTGGCCCCAGTACGTACAACAGGGTTGGGTACATAATTGGTGATTAGAAACTTTTTTTTTTTTTCCGAGGCAGAGTCTTGTTCTGTCACCCAAGCTGGAGTGCAGTGGCGCGATCTCGGCTCACTGCAGCCTCATTAAAACCTCCCCGGTTTAAGCAATTCTCCTGCCTCAGCCTCTGGAGTAGCTGGGATTACAGGTGCACGCCACGACACCCAGCTAATTTTTGTATTTTTAGTAGAGATGGGGTTTCACCATGTTGGCTAGGCTGATCTCAAACTCCTGACCTCATGATCCGGCCGCCTCGGCCTCCCAAAGTGCTGGGATTACAGGTGTGAGCCACCGAGCCCAGCTAAAACTATTTATTGAATGACTCTTCAAAGTCTATTTAACCATTAAGGAATAAGTATAGACTCAACTAATATCTAACACCAAATAGTGGGTGCTTTCCTGCCAAACAGCCTTCCAAGAGACGCTGAAAAGAACCATGGTCCATTCATGGGAATTATTGCTTGAAATCTGGGAGAATAGCTAACTAACATCCTACTCAGCAGCTGGAATGATTACGCTTCTGTGGAACCCAGTGGTTCTACTCCTGCCAGGGGAAGTTGGTGGGGATAAAACCAGAATTGTCTTCCACCATGAGTACTTGAACCTGGGAGATACGCTCTACAATCAGATAAAGAGACACCTGGCCTTTACACCATGAGATAGAAAATCTGATGTAATCATTTTCATATCACTCAAAAAGACCTTATATTTTCCTGATTTAATCCAAACCCTTTCTTGCCTGGACATAAACTCAAGCAGGGGATCATTAGAAGAGTACCTATACATCAGGAAAAGATATCAAGTAGGAAAACCAAATAGTTGAATGTTTGGAAATATCTTTGATTCCTATTAAGTTTGAATGACTTAAGCAGTTATTAGTCACATAGCATAGAGTTATTTAGGAGTAGCCTTTTTTCATTTGAAGTCTCTCTTTTCCCTAAATTATGTACACTCCTTATCTTCAGGGTCATCCTTGTGCAGTGAGCTCCCCTTTGGCTGAAAGTTAATAGAGCACAGTTTCTGCAGCTTCTGCAGATCCATAAAACAGGGTGAGAATTTCCCTGGCATCCAACCATGTTCCTCAAGAGGAAACAGGACTAATCTGTTGAAAATCCCAGAAACCAGCCGCTGAATTATTCTCCAAGGCCATTACACTTTTATACACCTACCACCAACTACTATATTTCATTTCTTTTGTTCCTTTTATATATCAAATTGTGACAAATGCAAGTGGAAACTTTCCAGGAAAAATAAGTTTATCTGCCCAAAACCCTATGGCATCCCATGGCAATTCATTATTTTTCAATGAAATTTACTGCTAGTTGGCAGTTGCCCGAGTTTAATTTTCTGCTGTTTGTTTACTGAACAAGGAAACACATAATACAAAGCATAATAAAAGTCAGATTGAGTTAATTAAATATGGAACCAGGAAACATTAACTCTACCTTTTGAACAGTTTTCTCATTACATCTCCTTGAAAAAATGTCATTTTTAGCTGAAATTTATTTTGACATTTGCAATACATTTTTCACTGGGGTCACGTTTTCTTTCCTACAACCCCAGGAAGGGAATTGACATTAGTTCACACCCATTTGTTTGGAAGAGAGGAGGAGATGAGCAGCATTAGGATACCCAAAACATTTAAATCAACTCGATGTTCTTCTAGGGTAAGGAGAGATGGTGCTGTCATCTTTCAGCAAAGTTGTGGTGGACATAATAACCAGTGCACATCAGTAGGGATTAGAGAATAGACTCTGCAATTAGATTGCTGTATTTCAAGATATCTTTAGAAACTCTTTGATGCCAGTCCTGTGATTACAGTGATTTTTGTAAAAAGAATATCAGCTTCTTGAAAGAAAGAACAAAATACAAACCTATAAGAGATTGCTTTTGGGGGTTGGGCAATGGTTTCAGAAATTTATAAAAAATTAGTGAACTTTCTTGAGTCACATCTCTCACGTGTATATAAAATGTATTTCAATCTATAACTTCAAAGGGCTTAACTTCTGATGGAAAAGTTGAGTAAACTTCTGTTCATCTTATGGGATTTAACCACATATATTCAATTAAAGTATATATTATGTTATACCCGTCCCATGGTTGGATTTTAATATGTCCTAGGGATAGAGGTATAATTTTCAAGGAGAACCTTCTGTGAATTTCTACGTAACTCTCAGTCATAATATGTAGAAGTCCCATTCAGAAACAAAGACAAGCAAAAAAATTTTTGACTTTATTTTACTAATCAAATAGTTTTATGGGGGAAGGGGTTAGTTTTATACAAATAGGTTTCTCAAAGTATTATACATGTCCTGCAAGATAGAAGAGGAACTAGTGTTTAATTTTGAATGAACATTATAATGTTTGTCCTATTAAGCAATATTTTACAACAATTTTTGGAAATTTCTTGTTTACTGTTATTTATACCCACTTGTATCAATTTTTACATGTTTCTTATTCCAATGTTTATTATATGTTTATTATAGAAAACTATGGAAAAATAGAAAAGTACATAGAAGAAAATTAAGTTTACCTTTGATCTCTGAAAGCCATAGGGGTAATTACTATTTGACTTTTACTGTATATTTAAAATATAATTTTACAGGTTTACATGTAATATTTTTATTTTTGTTATACCCATATTAGATTTAACTTATGTTAATTACACCTATATTTGATGTTTAAAATCTCAAACAAAGTTGCTATTCCTTTTCCTGCATTTTTCCTCCCCTACTTCAACCCAGACCTGGCCTCAGTTCCACAATTGTCCCTAGAAATAACCACTAATATTAACTTTATGCACACATTTCAAGATGTTTTTACAGATAGTTACAAACTCAAATGTACATGTAGAAATAATGTTTTATCTTATTGGTTTTTAAACACAATTAGCATCAAAAGATTATATGTACAATTCTTTACCTTTTTAACCTAAAGTTATGTCATAAATATTTTTCCATGTCAAGCCCCAAAGCTCCATTAAGTCGTTCATTAGCCACATAATATTCTGTTGCATAAATTCATAAATTATTTAACTATCCTCATATAAATAGAAATTCAACTTGTTACCAGTTGTTTCTACTCTGTAAATCCTTGGGCTCATCTCTTTTTTTTCTTTTTTTTTGAGACGGAGTCTTGCTCTGTTGCCCAAGTTGGAGTGCAGTGGCACGATCTCGGCTCACTGCAACTTACGCCTTCTGGGTTCAACTGATTCTCCTGCCTCAGCCTCCCAAGTAGCTGAGACTACAGGCACCTGCCACCATGCCTGGCTAATTTTTGTATTTTTAGTAGAGATGGGCTTTCAACATATTGGCCAGGCTGGTCTCGAACTGCTGACCTCATGATCTGCCCACCTCGGCCGGGCTCAGCTCTTTAAGGTAAATGTAAGTATTTCTCTGGGATAAATAACAGCATGTAGACTTCCTAGGCATAGATAATAATCAACAAATCAGAAGCACTTAACGATGTTTAGGTATCACTGAAAACTCAAATCAGAGGGTAGAAGACAGGGTTGCTCGTCTTAACTGGGCAGTGTCTACATTTATTACTTTGAAAGCAAATCTTGTTAAGTTGCTTAGAAAGATTTTATGACTGTGTTGTTTATCTAATACCTTTTGGAACTATGATTAATTTTCACATTAGGTAGTTTTAGGACTGCAATTAATGATTTTAAAATTTTCAAACCTTAATTTAAAATATCAGTAAAAATGGTAGACTAAGGACTTCCAAAAATTCTCTTTTCCATGAAAGCCAGAAGAACACTTGCAAAGCTGTCAGAATCAACTGTTTCACAACATTGGAAATTAACCAAAGACTTCCAGTAATCCAGGGAGTATTTATTCAAGAAAAAAAAAATGGCTGAATCTTGATAAGAACAGCAAGCTTTGTGGAGTTGTAGCTATTCTTATTTCCATACCTTCTCCCCATGTTTGCAGTAGCCACTAGTCTCCAGTCACAATGAAAACCAACAGCCTGGCAGCCACTAGAAAGTGCAAATCAGGGTAGAAACTCCTTAAAAGACCCATCTTCAGCCTGCTGGTTTTCCAGAAGACCCTGTTTGAAAAGGACTGTCTTTATTTGACTTGACTTAGAGCTATCCCAGTGTGAACAGCCTTTTGCCTGGAGACATTTGTTGAAAATAATCAGAGATAATGTTTTAACATCATGACTGCCAGAGGCAGCAGTACCACTTGGGGCACAGAAAAGCTTAAAAGAAAAATCCAGGGAATAACATGTCTAGAGGGGACTTCGAAAAACTCCGTCATGTTGCTAGGAGTTGGGAAGGCTGCATGCATACATAGGATTATATACATACCTAGGACTGTGAACATGCTCAGGAAAGAACTGAGAAGGCCTTAAAGTTTCATCTCTGGCTGACCTTGAGACTCTGCACAAGTGGGAAGTGAAAGCTAAGACAGAGTTGTAAACCACACCCCAATACGCACAGAAGACCCAACAACAAACACAGGGAGATTTATCGGTTACAGGCGTTTCAGTAAATCTCTGTTCAATCATTAGCTGACCACTGAGCTAACCAAGCAATACCTCAGTGGCGACGCATGATAAAGCATATAGATTATACAGAATTACTCCAGAAAATTTATTAAACAAGCAAGCGATAACAATAGGCACAATAACAAGCCCTAGGGAAAGGATTTGCAAGGTGTATTAGTAGAAGTTCTCCAGAAAAACAGAACCAATGGGATGTATATAAATATATAAGCTGAGATTTGTTATAAGAATGGGCTCATGTAATTATGAAGCCTGGGAAACAAAGTGAAACTCTATTCACCCCAAAAAGAAAAAGAAAGGGGAGAGAGAGGCCAGTTGCAGTGGCTCATGCCTGTAATCCCAGCACTTTGGGAGGTCAAGGCGGGTGGATCACAAGGTCAGGAGATCAAAACCATCCTGGTTAACACGTTGAAACCCTGTCTCTACTAAAAATACAAAAATGAGCCGGGTGTGGTGGTGCACACCTGTAATCCCAGCTACTCAGGAGGCTGAGACAGGAGAATCGCTTGAACCTGGGAGGCAGAGGTTACAGTGAGCCGAGATTGTGCCATTGCACTCCAGCCTGGGCGACAGAGTGAGACTTTGTCTCACAAAAAAAAAAAAAAGAAAGAAAGAAAGAAAAAAGAAAGGGGAGAGAGAGAGAAGACAGAAAGAGAGAGAAAGAGGGAGGGAGGGAAGAAGGAAGGAAGGAAGGAAGGAAGGACGGATGGACGGAAGGAAGGACAGAAGGAAGGAAGGACGGAAGGAAGGAATGAAAGAAAGAAGGAATCAAACGATCTGGCCACGCTGGAATCTCCTTGCCTCATGGCAGCCACCAGCAGTAGTTAAATTAAGAAATTAAGTTGTGCCTTTTTAGAGAGGACATGCTTTTGCCAGTTTACCAAAGACCCCATGACCTTGTTTTGTATCAGACCTGGCCCACCTCATTCACTCACAAACAAGACTTGCCCCTGCAGTCATTTGACTTCCTGACCCTAAGCCCAACTGCAAACATTTCTGTGTGTATGAAGAGGCCGCATAATGTGTACTTGCCATTATTCCACTCACCATCTCTGTGAGGAATCCCTACACAAGGCTGCTGTCTCTCATTGTAGAGATAAGAGGGAAGTATATATATGCCTTCTAGAATGAAGGCCATTCTCAAGGCCCACCACAGGAGACCCCCTAAAGGAGACGGAAAAGACTCTGGGCTCCATAGTGTTAAGCAGGGGCCTTGACCACCTGCCTAGATATAAGAGGCTTTAAATTGACCTCAGAGATGCAGAAACACTGTTGTCCTTAAGAGTGCAAGGAAAATTGTATGCTCCACCCTTACAGCCTTTATACACATGAACATCATAGGCATTGCATGGGGTGAGGGAGGATAATAAGAGGGAAACTCTGAATCACTCTGGCTTAGCAGTGGTGAAGCTGACTGAGTGTTTACTATGAGATTATCAATGCCCTACAGCCAAAGTCCTACAAGAATACATCTAGGCTTTAAAACGCTGAGTTTTTTTAAAAAGCTGAGTTCTCATTGCATGAGACAGAAAACATACGCAAGAGAAAACTGTGGGTTATCTCAGCAAGAGAATATTAGAAAGAACCTATTGTAGGATTTGAGCTTTGGTCAAGTCATTTGGAGAAGGATCTAAAGAACTGAGTATTGTTTCTAGCTTGGATGCTGTCAGAAAGGAGGGAAATCATATGATTTGTGTGTTTGCTAATGTCACAGTGACCTTGTTCATCTATGCCAAGACAAAATTATAAAGTGGACTTGTTTTGTTTTATGTTATTATGATTTCACAGTAACCTTGTCTAAAGTTGGTATTTCGTGATTATAGGAGACAGGAGAACAAAATGACCTAGCTATGAGCATCAGACTGGCTTGCAATCATATCAAGGTCTATCTGTCAACATCAGGTTAGTCCCAGACATCAGGGGATGCTTTCCCACCTCATCCCTCAGTTTCAAGAATCCAAAAGATTCCTCAGCCCTAGCTGAAGGGTCACTTTCTGGCTCACGCCTGTAATTCCAGCACTTTGGGAGGCCAAGGCAGGCGGATTACCTGAGGTCAGGAGTTCGAGACCAGCCTGGCTAACATGGTGAAACCCCATCTCTACTAAAAATACAAAAATTAGCTGGGCGTGGTAAGCAGGTGCCTGTAATTCCAGCTAATCCAGAGGCTGAGGAAGGAGAATTGCTTGAACCTGGGAGGGGGAGCTTCCAGTGAGCCGAGATCATGCATTGCACTCCAGCCTGGGGAACAAGAGCGAGACTTCATCTAAAAAAAAAAAAAAGTCACTTCTGTGATCATCACTCTTCAGAGCAGGGGCTGATACATAGGCAATTAGCTTGGTTTGTTAAAATTCTAATGTTAGCTTTGTCAATACTTTACCCAACTAGAATAAGAAAGGAAGGATTTCAATTTAGGATGGACAGATGATTGAACACAATCATGGGTTCAGGTACTTTGAAAGAAAAAATATTTTACCTCACTGTTGAGCAGTGCCTTACAGAGTCCAAAATGCTGTCATAGATGAGATATTAATTGGCTTTATGGTAAAACAAACACAAATATTTCACATATGTTTGTTTCAGTAAGTCTTTGGATGTGTCTTGTATAGGACTTAGCAACATGCTAGAGGAACAAAGGCTGACCTCCCTACCTATATATTTAGCTCCAGCAGAGGAAGGAAGCTGGCAAGACAAGGGTTTCTCCTAAGAAAATTGGGCTTTTTTGTAGGGTTACATCTTCAAGAAGCTTATTCATTTCCTTACAGTTCCTACCCCTGTCACATCAAGTGACCAGCAATCCACTCTAGATTCACTGCTATTGCTAAGAGCAGACATTATTTTCCAAAGAACAAGGGTCCTTCTCGGGGGAGCTTCCATTACACAGACAAGTGCCAATGCCGAGAACAGTTGCAGAGTCTGGCTTCCCAGAACAGTTTACACTGACTGCTCCAGCTCTGCATGCCTCTGCCAAAGTTTGGCCATTGATTTGGGAAGTGTTGGGTGGGGACAGGAAGCAGGGTGGAGAGGATATGTAGAATGAGGCCGTGCAAAATAGCCAATATTTGGATAATGCAAAATTTCCTGCCTGCAAAATATCAACTCTTGTCAGCAGGAAAACCCACTTGTCTTTAATATTTTTAGAAATAAATGTAATTAATAAAAATCATCAGTAATTGTTGGATTCGGTTGACATGTAAGGCTTCAGAATATCGAGGAATCCCTCAGCCTCCCAGGGATCACCCCAGGCAATCCTTTGATACTGGGGAATGGTGCTTGTCACAGGGAGGCTGGGCTGGCCTCTGTCCATTGTTCTGACCCCAGGTTTCTTGTGGAGAAAGAAGAACATGGGCTCTGTTGACAGGTGATATTTTGTTCAAAGCAGATCTGAGCCACTTAACCTCTGGAAGACTTTGAAAATGACATTAAGGTCCCTACACCATAGATTTCCCCTCATCTATGAAATAGAGACAGCAACACACCTACCTTAGTGGGCTTTTTTTGGGAAGGGTTAAATGAAATGATGCATAGTTCAGGATTGGTCATCAAATGTTTGATGTAGGTCATTCTTGGTATCTGCCAGTGAGTCCCTCAGTATCTGATTCCTTCTTTATTCCACACTTTTGGTGAACACTCCATTCAACTTAGGCCAAAAATCCATCTTGCTATGTGAAAGCCTCCGTTTCTTTTTCTGAAGACTATTTTCTTTTGAAACTCCCTTATACTCTGGGAAATGTTCTATCAATAAGCACATGAGTTCATGCCTTGCATAAGATTCACTTTGGGAGGTGTGATAATCGCTGAGGTAGACTGAGTGCCTGGGTGGGAGGGGACACTGCCAGAAGAGAGGGAAGACACCATGTAGGGTAAGTAAAAGTGCCATTTGTGTCAACTTTTCCATTTTGACCTGGGTACACACAGACATCTAAGCCCAATAATCACTCTGGACAGGTGATTTGCTGTCCTGTCTTTATTTCTGAAGTTATTTTTGTTTTCAACAGTGAAAGTAACCATGTTTATCATACAGTCTGTTATAAAGATCAAAAATTGAGAATTATGAGCAATTGTGAACTCTCTAAAGAGCCCAGTCTTAGGCCAGGGACAGTGGCTCATGCCTGTAATCCCCACACTTTGGGAGGCCAAAGTGGGTCTCCACTTGAGTGGGTGGTTCAAGACCAGCCTGGCCAACATGGTGAAACCCCGTCTCTACTAAAAATACAAAAATTAGCCCGGCATGGTGGCGCTTGCCTGTAGTCCCAACTACTAGGGAGGCTGAGGCAGGAGAATCACTTAAATCTGGAAGGCAGAGGTTGCAGTGAGCTGAGATCATGCCATTGCACTCCAGCCTGGGTGACAAGAGCAAAACTCCATCTCAAAAAAAAAAAAAAAAAAAAAAAGACCCCAGGCTTTAGCTCCTAGAAAAATGTGGGATTTCTTTTTCATACCATGATGTTTTAACTTCTGATCAAAATTAAGCTTCTGTGACTGAGGAGACCATCTATCTAGTTCATCCAGTTGCTATTTTCTTCTCTCAGTCTGGGCTACACTTGAAGATCCATTTTCTAAGGCTCCGAGTTCACCTTCAGATTCTGCAGAAACGATTCTTCTTTCACTCCCACAGCCATTCTCTGCCTTCCCAGGGAAAGGATCTCCTTGGATCTTTAGCTCTAGCTGATCCAGAAGCACTTCGGTATACATTATGCCAAACTTTCTCTAGCTGACCTGCCTTTAATCAATTGATAATTAGCTCCCAATAGTGGCCATAATCATCCACTTAATATAGTGCTTTCTATTCTGAAACTCACACTTTCTCCTGTTATAACATTTCTGAACTTATTTCTAATCTTATTATCTAAGATTATATTTAATGGTGTGTGTTTCCCCACTTCATGGTGCCTTTTATAATTAATCAGGGATTAGAATCAGGTCAAAGCTGGAGATTTGGAGATTCCCAGGGGACACTAAGGAGCAAGTGGGAACAGGGAAATCTGCTTGACAGCGTAGAAATACTTCAATTCTCCATTATTTTCCTTTCCAGAATTTCAGAATTTCAGAATTATTCTGAATTCAAGTATTTCAGAATTTCAGAATTATTCTGAATTCAAGTATTTTAAGACTTTATCTTTCAACTCTATACATTTAAAAGTTTGATTATCACTTTCATCCAAAGGATGTGATTTGGCTCTGTGTCTCCACCCAAATCTCATCTCAAATTGCAATCCCCATGTGTCAAGGGAGGGACCTGCAATTCCCACATGTCGAGGGAGGGAGGTGATTGGATCATGGGGGTGGGCGGTTCCCTCCATGCTGTTCTCATGATAGTGAGTTCTCATGAGATCTGATGATTTTATAAGTGTTTGACCGTTCCTCCTTCATACTCATTCACTCTCCCTCTCACCTGCTGCCACGTAAAATGTGCTTGTTTTTCCTTCTACCATGATTATAAGTTTCCTGAGGCCTCCCCAGCCATGCAGAACTGTAAGTCAATTAAACCTCTTTTCTTTATAAATTACCCAGTCTCAGGTATTCTTTATAGCAGTGTGAAAATAGACTAATCCACTAAGGTAATAAGTGTTGAAAGAAAATAGATTGGAAACACAAAAGAAAAGTGTTTATTATATATCATTTGAAGTCATGGGACATTCATTTCATGGTTAAACAACTTCTGCTTGCAAAAATGGACCCACTGTCCACATTTTTTGAAAGCAGCACAGGTAAAGAACAAAGCCTTAAGCTTTCACTCCATCGAGTCAAAGTTCCTAGCAGTCTAAGTGCAGATGCATTATAACTTGTGGGTTTTGTTGTTTGTTTCTAGAGGATCCCTCCAGAAAATCTTCTTTATCTTCTTCATGACTAAACTTCCACAGGGCCTGTCTTGTGTCTCATAAGCAGCTTCCATCTTTCTCCATAAACACCTCTTGTATTTTCAAACATAATGGCGCATCTCCCACGAAAACCTGAAAGACAAATAGGGATACGTAAGAAGAAATGCTTGGCACTTAGTGTTAGGATTTTCAACACTAAGTTGTTCATGTAAAGATTCTGTCTTTACCCTTTCATTATGCGTGTGTCCTAGGCTTTTCAAGTGAACATTAGCATACAAGTTATTTGCTTAGAACAGAGCTGTAGAGTAAAATGCATGAACACAGTCGAAGCATCTGGTTGGGACCATGGCCACCTGTCAGCATTGGATGCTCCCTTTGGTGTGTTTCAGTGAAAATGAATAAACCGCATTTCCTTTTAAGCCACTGCATTGAGTTGGGTCTACTTTTTATAGCAGTCTAGTCTTACCCTAGCAAATACATTCTCTCAGCTCAATGTATAGTCATGTGTTGCTTAACAACAAGGATATGTTCTGAGAAATGTATCCTGAGGCAATTTCTTCATTGTGCATAGCCTACTGGTACTAGGCTGTGCACAATGGTCTAACCTATTGTCATAAGCTAGAAACCTGGACAGTGTGTTACTGTACTGAATAGTAGAGGCACTTGTAGCACAATGGTAAGTATTTGTGTGTCTAAACATAGAAAAGGTACAGTGAAAATACAATATTGTAATCTTATGGGACCGCCATCATACATTTGGTCTGTTGTTAACTAAAAAGTCATTATGAGGTACATGGCTGTGTATCTGAAAGTGACAGGCTGGAGACTTCTAGTGCCCACTTAACATATCTTTCTTTCAAACACCAGTGGGGATTATACTTTCCTGTTTCCTTCAGTAAATCAGGCCCATGAAACATTCTGGCCAATGAAATGTGAGCATATCACTTTCAGGCTAAAATATTTATTGGCTAATGTAAGACCCTCAAGCTCTCTGTCCTTACTATGTGAACCAAGAAGGTTATACACTTCAGATTGTACAACTGCAAAATAATTGAGTCTTTGTCCACCTGTATCAATCTCCAGGCATAGTGAAACAGAGCCACCCTCTACCCATAATGAACATCTAGCAATAGTGAGAATTAAACTATTGTCGTGTTAAACTCTGAAGTTCGAGGGTTGCTCTTGCTGTAGCACTCTTATTAGCCCACATCAATTAATACAGATGTTTAAAACTTTATTTAGAAGGTCAGATATTATCAAGTGTAACATTGCATAACTATTTCACTTAGCAAATATACTTGAAAATCAATTTCCAGGTAAAGATAACAGATTAAACATATGTATGTACTTCCCATCCTTCCTAAAACTCCATTAAAAGGCAAATAAGGGAGATTTTGTAAGACATATACCCACAAGGATATAGCAGAGGGGACAACAGCAACAGAATTTTGGAATCTCAAAAACAAATAAATAAATAACAGAGGGCTTGTTATTTAAGAAGGTTGAATCTAAGCCAGAAGTAGAAGCTGAGATTATGCCACAGAACCCTCAAAAGTCTCAGCAAGTGTGCAAACCAGCTACCCCCAGAAGTGGAGAAAAAGAAAGAGTAGGAGGCTAAAATAACAAGACTTGGTTAAAAGCATTTAGAGGCCCAGTGTGACGGCTCACGCCTGCAATCCCAGCACTTTGGGAGGCTGAGGCAGGCAGATCACTAAAGCCCAGGGGTTCAGACCAGCCTGAACAACCTGGTGAAACCCCGTCTCTACATAAAAATTAGCCAGGCATGGTGGCACACACCTGTGGTCTCAACTACTTGAGAGGCTGAGGTAGGAGGACCACTTGAGCCTGGGAGGTGGAGGCTGTAGTAAGCTGTGATCGTGCCACTGCACTCCAGCCTGGGCAACAGCGTGAGACCCTGTCTTAAAAAGAAAGTGCATTTTAGAAATTACTTTCTATTAATGTCTGGGCCAATTCCCTTCCCTGACAAAAGATTGGAGCGTTATGTTCTGAAGACAGTAAACCAGAGCGTCTCTAGGGAATGGATTATGAGTAAAACTTTTGAACTTTAGAGAGATGGGTTAAATGAGCATCTCTACAAAAAATTCTGAGATGCCCCTGATATGGTTTGGCTCTGGGTCACCACCGAAATCTCATCTCAAATTGTAATCCCCATAATCCCCACATGTCGAGGGAGGGACCAGGTGGGAGGTGACTGGATCATGAAAGTGTTTTCCTCCATGCTGTTCTCGTGATAGTGAGTGAGTTCTCACAGGATCTGATAGTTTTATAAAGCAGTTTTCCCTGTTTTTGCTCGCTCTCTCTTGCCTGCCTGCCACCATATAAGATGAGCCTCTTCCACTTCTGCCATGATTGTAAGTTTCCTGAGGCCTCCCCAGCCATGTGGAACTGTGAGTCAATTAAACCTCTTTTCTTTATAAATATCCCAGTCTCGTGTATGTCTTCATAGCAGTGTGAAAATGGATATTTTCAGCCCCCAACCTTTTTCCTCACTCATCTTCCTTGGAAGAGTTCAAGCTAAAGGGCCTGCCCAGTACAAGAGGAAAGACATTGGAGTTTTTTGGTATTTTTTGAGATGGAGTCTCACTCTGTCATCAGGCTGGAGTACAGTGGTGCAATCTCGGCTCACTGCAATTCGCCTCCCAGGTTCAAGCGATTTTCCTGCCTCAGTTTCCCGAGTAGCTGGGACTACAGGTGCGCACCACCACACCCAGCTAATTTTTGTATTTTTAGTAGAGACAGGGTTTCACCACATTGGCCAGGCTGGTCTCAATCTCCTGACCTTGTAATCCACCCACCTCTGCCTCCCAAAGTGCTGGATTACAGGGTGAGCCACCGTGCCTGGCCGACAGATATTGGAATTTTTTAATAAGACACGCTGGCCACGTCAGTGCTTCCAATCAGCTTCTAGTTTGCCCACTAAATCTGAGCAGACAAAAAAAGAATATCAAACATGTAAAGAAATCCTGGGATGAAATATAGAGACCAAACCAAAAAGCAACTTGGACAAAAGCAACTTGGAGAAAACAGAGACTATGTGGGAAAAAATAAATAAAAAACTATCATTACGTTCTCAGATAGGTAAGATAGTAAGTTACAATCATTAAAAATGCCATGCAAATAAATATTCAGAAGTACGAGTTCTGGGAAATTGAAAGTAAAATTGAAAAGTAAACAGAAGAATAGGAAGAAAAAGTTGAGATAATCTTCCAGAAAACAGTCTAAAGGGACAAAGTGATTGGAAATTGAAAAATAGTAAGGAATTGGGGAAATCAGTTTAAGAGCTCCAATAATTATCTAATGGCAATTCAAGAAAGAACAAACAGATGAAATAAAGGGGAAGTAATTATCAACAAAATAATTCAAGAATATTTGACAGAACTGAGGACATGAGTTTCCAGATCCAAAGGACCCATCATCTGGGTGTCCAAGAGAGTGAATGAAAAGAGGCATATGTTAAGCCTCTTTACTTGAAGAGCTCTTGCTTTTGCAGTTTCAGAAGACTGAAGATAAAAAGGAAATTCTACAGGTTCTCAGAGAAGAAAAAAAATGAAAACAAGTTTTATACAACAGATTACGAATCTCAGTGACTTCAGATTGCTCAATAGCAAATATTGAAAACTAGAAGAGAAATAAGCAATATTTTCCTATTCCTATTCTTAAAACTATGTGCCCAGCTAAACTATCTGGTGTCAGGTAAAAAGAAGTTTCAGAAACTCAAGGTTTTTAAAATGTTACTTCTTTTGTATTCCTCCGAAGGAACCCTAAAAGAAGAAGACATGAGATCCAAGAAAAAAGGCACCCAATACGAGAGAGAAATAAAGAAAAATCCCAGATTGGTGATGAAAGTCAGAGAAGCTAGCATAACCCTTGCAGAGGACAACCATTCTCAATATTGACAGGTCAGAAGGGTCACAGAGAAATTTTTTCAAGAAGATGAAAGCATTAAAATACCTAATGTGAATGAACTTATTGAAAAGAGATTCAGATAATTGCTGGAGAGTGTAGGTTGAATTTCTGATAAGTATACAGAAAACCACATACACAAATGAACAAAAAGATAAGGATTGATTCCAGGAGATGTAAAAAGTTGTGCAGGAAAGGAAAAGTTATCAGAGTTTACTAGGCTCAGCACTCAATAGCGTTTACATGATTATAATAGTTTAAGCAATGAATATTTGGGGAAACTAAAATTACAGTATAATTACATTGAAAGACTGAAGGGGAGATAATGGAGAGTTTCTTTGGAGGTGCAAAGGGATGCAAAAAACAAAATTAAATCCTCATCTGACATAGTGGGAAGTCAATAAATAACATGTAAAGCTGAAAAATCAGGAAGCAGCAAGACTAATGCATTATTTAGCCACAAGCAGGGAAATCCCACAGGGATCAACTAAAAGAGTTGACAGTGGTTTTGGGGAAAAGGGATAAATGGACTTGAAGGGGACAGATAATTTACATAACAAATCTTGTAGCTACATCTGGCTCTCTGGAGTGTGTGCCTATGTATCTACAATAAAATAGCCAACACTCTCCCTGCAAAAGGAAAAGAGTAAAGAACAGTAAAAACGGTAGAGAATTAAACTCAAACATGTACTTTTATAAATAATATATTCATTTTTACTTAAAATGTTGTAATATTGATGTTTTCAAAAATTCAGATAAACCAACAGAAATTACAATTAAAATCTTTAATTTTGTCTTCGAAACACAGGAACATCCTTAAATATTTTAAAATAAAACTGGGACAGTGCTATTTTCATAGAAAATTTAAGACACATGACAAATGTATTCAGTAGTTCAAGAAACATGAATTAGAAGTTTCACAAGGAGAAAAGGGAGTTGTTAGAAGAGGAAAAGAAGATCACAGTATCCTAAAAGAAATTGCATATGTTCAACAAATGATGAACTATGGTTATATAACATGATACAATTTATACTCATAGATAAACTGCTGAATCCCCAAAATAGAAAATCTAATATGTTTTGAGAGGAAGATGTTAATAACAAACAACAGTAATATTCTTAATCTTTGTTACTATTACATATTCTAGGAGATTTAGTCACTAATTTTAGCTTTGTCTATTGCAGTAATCAGCCCTTCTTAGTTTTTTTCTCCCCAATTATGCACGATTTTAATTTCTCAAACTTTCTTATTCATTTGATTCATTTTCAAAGAAGTATGTCCTTTTTCACATATTCAATATTCTGTCAAATATTTTTAATAATTTTAATGGAAATTTACTTCTATTGCCATTATTAATCTCTCAAGGACCATCTGTTCCACCTGTTCCTATAGATGTTTCTAATTAATGGTTTACTTTTCCTCAAAGTCTGTGCATTTGTAATTATGATTGAAGGATTACAGTGGTCCCTGTTGATCATTCAACTGGCTTTCTTCAGCAATTGTAGAGTGTACCATCCCTACAGCAGAGCTCTCTCCTGAATGGGAGCATACTCCAGTCCTCTTTGCGTGGGTGGGTGCGATGCAAATGGATTTCTTTCCAGGTTGAACAAACAAACAGCATGTAAGTAGGTTAAGGATTTGCCTCAATAAATCCAAGTAAGCCAGGGAAGACATTTCTCTGGGAGTAGGGAGTTTCAGGACATTTCATTCCTCTACAAAGCTGCTTTTCTATTATTTTTCTTTTTTCTAAAGGAAGAGCCACCACTTTAAATAGAGTTCATCTTATCTATTATATCTTAAGAGAAAATACCATAGCCAGCTCTCTGTGTACCAGAGCTGAGGACCAGCCCAGCTGGGCTGGCATTCCTTCAATTAATTATGTTGCTAATTGCCACACAGGCTGCTCATTCATTCAACATCATTCAACAAATATTTCCAGCCCTTGCTGATGATGATCTTGGAGTTTTTCCAGGGCTCTGTGGGGAAGGCTGGTACTTGCTTCTTCAGTGACCCATTCCAGATGTCCTTATTTGTTTGTGATTTTCTTGGCGCTATTTTCCCTGTCAAACCAATGTACTTTATAGTTTTCCAAAATTCCTTAAAATGTTTGATCTGCTGATAAAACCTCCTGTTTTTGTTTTTCAGGACTGCTAAGGATTTAATCTCATTCTTATACTTGATTAGTCATTTTCCTGGGATCTGGAGAGAAAATGGAGAGGTATATGTGTGCTTTGTCCACCCTCATGATATGGAGATTAGGTTCCTAACTGATTAATTTCTTAATTTACTAGAGTTTCTTGAGTAAATTTCCATGATGTATATGTTGGTTACTGTATTGTATCCATACACATGCTAGCTGCGTATGCATCCTTGCATATCCAAGAATTTTAGCACCCTCTCACATAAACAACAGCTGGGTATAAAATTATGTCTCACAATCCTTTCTTCTCAAAATTCCTTGGGTGTTGCTCCATGGTTATCTGATATTAGGAGACACATTCTGGTGACAATCTGCTTTCAGTTCTCATTTAGGTAGTTGTTTTCCTTCCACTCAGATGCTTAATGTATTTTTTCCACTAAACATGAAATTTTAAAACCATATTTAGAATATAACTCAGTGTGGTTCTTGTCATACTTCATCATGCCTCATACCTCTGTTGTCCTTTTTCAGTGCACAGGACACAACCCTCTGCCATTCATTTATCTTCTCTCCTCCATATAGTTCTTGTACATTTTCTCAAATCTCTTCCCTTCTTCCAAGGCATATCTACTGTAACCATTGAACTCCCCTTCAATGAAAAACTCTTCTACTTCCTCTAATCACTTCATATTCATGCCATGTTTGAAACCTCATTCCTCCATTAGAAAACCCTTCCCTGCAGCTTTTCCAGATACTCAAAGGGCCAAGATTTTCCACATGCTATTCATAGGCTCAGCCTTTCAATTACATCCTGGTAGCCTCCGAATGCCTCATCTCCAGGTTATGACCCCCTTACTGTTGAAGAAGAACTGCAAAGCCTTCCCCATGCCTCTAGTTGTAGGTATCATCGGCATCCTCTTAGTGGATTTCTCTTCTGTTGCTAGTATTATTCTCTTCCCACTCTCCATACTTTCTTAGGCAAAGATCTCCTCTCCCATGGAAACATTTGCCGTGTATACACTAAGCTGTCACAAGGCCTTGTCTTCGCCCTAGTTTCTGCTTCCCCAGTTCCAACTGCCTATTCATCACATTAAATTCAACATGTTCAAAGCAGAAGTCATCATCCAATCTTTCTCCCGAGATTCCCATCTCAGAGAATGGCATTTAATTGCTCCAAACCAGATATCTGACTGTCATACTTCTCCCTAATGCCCACATCTAATTAAGGTTGATTCTACATTTTGAAAACTTTCTCATATCTACCTATTTTTATCCATTCCCATGGCTAATCTCCTAGTTTACATTGCCTTTTCCTCCCCAAATTCCTGTGATGACCTCTAATCAGTCTCTCACCATTTGTCTGGCTCTTCTACTATTCATTGTCCACACTCACTAGAGAGCCTTTTTGAAAATATACATATGATCATTATAAAAACTCCTTGTCCTTGTGTTGCATTGTCCATATCTTCATCTCAGGATTATGATTAAAGTGACTCATATAGTGGATGAAATTTTTTATACGTTAGCCTCTGCTTTTCCTTCAACCTCATTAACTCAGCTTTTCTTTGGTTTTTCAACCTTACAGAAATGTTCTTAGTTGTTTAAATGTGACATGTTCTTTTTCAGGTTTGAGACTTTACCCAGGCTTTTACTTCTGTCTGGATTACTTCCCATCTCACCGAAGACATTTTTCTTCATCTAGATAATGCTGACATATTCCTCAAGTCTGCTCAAATATCACTTCTTCTGGAAAGTGATATTTTCCTGATCCCCCAAGCCAATTAAAGTGCACCTCTGCTAAGCTTTTCACTTCTGTGATAGCACTTCCCATACTCTATGCTACCGATTGTGATTTGCTTGTCTTCTAAGGTATATTCAACTCAGTTGGAATAGGTACCATGTTCATTTCACCTAATACATTTTTTTGGCTTTTCTCAGTGCCTGTAATATAAATGTACTTGATAATTTTCATTCAAGTGACTCTTTAAAATAATTTGTTCCTGGTACTTGCTAAGCCTTTTAAAACAAGATCATAATCCTTAGTAATTTTAGCAACATTATCTTCCATTATTATTTTGATTATTTCTTCTTCCTAATTGGCTTTCTTTTTTACTTTTGGAATTCCTAATATTCATTAAATATCAGCTTGCTTTCTCTCTGAGCTCTAGAAGAATTTCTTAAACTTCCTTCTACTTGACTGATTCAATGTTCTGCACAGCCTATGTCCAGTTCACTTCTTTCATGACATTTTAAAATACAACCAGCTTGGCAAGGCTGTGGAGAAAAGGGAATGCTTATGCACTGTTGGTGAGAATGTAAATTAGTCCAGCCACTGTGGAAAGCAGTTTGGCAATTTCTCAAAGAACTTAAAACCGAACTACCATTTGACCCAGAATTACTGGGTATATACCCGAAAGAAAGCAAATCATTCTAACCAGAGAGACACATGCACTCACATGTTTATCACAGCACTATTCAAAATAGCAAAGACATGGAATCAACCTAGGTGCTCATTAACAGTGAATTGGATAAAGAAAATATGCTATATACGTCATGGAATACTATGCATCTGCAAAAATAATGAAATCATGTCCTCTGCAGCAACATGGATGTGGCTGGAGGCTATCCATGGAGGCTTAGGCTTATCATAAGCAAATTAACCCAAGAAGAGAAAACCAAATACTGCATGTTCTTACTTATAAGTGAGAACTAAACATTGGACATAAAGACGGCAACATGGCCAGGTGCAGTGGCTCACGCCTGTAATCCCAGCACTTTGGGAGGCCAAGGTGGGTGGATCACGAGGTCAAGAGATCGAGACCATCCTGGCCAACATGGTGAAACCCTGTTTCTACTAAAAATACAAAAATTGTCTGAGCGTGGTGGCGTGCACCTGTAGTCTCAGCTACTCGGGAGGCTGAGGCAGAAGAATCACTTGAATCTGGGAGGCTGAGGTTGCAGTGAGCCAAGATCGCATCACTGCACTCCAGCCTGGCGACAGAGTGAGACACTGTCTCAAAAAAAAAAAAAGATGGCAACCCTACACACTGGGGAATACTGGGTATTGGGGCAAGGGTTGAAAACTACTGGGTACTATCCTCAGTACCTAGGTGGCAGTATCATTGGTACCCCAAACCTCAGCATCATGCAATATCCTTAGGTAAAAAGCCTGCACATCTACCCCCTGAGTTTAAAATAAAAGTTGATTAAAATAAAATAAAACAAAATTCTGACTTCAGATCTGTATCTTTTCATAACTGTCGACTCTAGCTCCACAGATGCCACATCCTCTCAGACTTGGTCAAAAATATCAATTACAGATTTTCTGATACTTTATTCTATCTCATGTTAGGAATTTCACTTCACAGTCTTTATTTGCTGGGTTTCTCAGGTCGTTTCCCTTCTTTGGCAGAATCTTTTCTTTGTCTGTGTTTATCTTTTTCTCTGTTTACTTACCCTTACAGAGTGTGTTTAAAATGGGTTCCGTCTGAATCACTCTAACTATAATACTTTTACATCTCTCAGATCCAGGAAAAAGAAGGAAGAAAAATCTGGTAGTGCTTTGCTGAAATTGAGATCTGCTTTTCAGTAAGCAGTAGAAAACAGCAAGTGCGGGCGCTGCCTTCCGCTGCAGGTTACACTCCTGGGTTTGCTGTAGAGCGAGAAGTCAGCTGGACCAGCACCTCCTGCAATACTGGTTCCATCCCTGCCAGGTGTAGGTCAAGAACGAGTGCCACACCTGGCTTCTCTACCCGGGATGATCTCTTGCACTTTGAGCTTTTGCCAAAGGTACAATCAAGGCTGTTCTTTCCCTGGGGCAAATCTGTAAAAGCTCAGGAGCCGTTTCCAGATAACATGGAGTTCTTCCCGAGGACCTTCAACTTATGCCTCAGCCAGGCATTTCCTTCAAGCAGTGAAGCCCATTAGCGAATCCCTTCTCTTCGCTTCGTGTTGTAAACGTGCCTTACGATTTCCGCCATATTGATGGCAACCCTCAATAACTTCTAAGTTTGGGCCAGGCGCGGTGGCTCATGCCTGTAATCCCAGCACTTTGGGAGGCCGAGGCGGGTGGATCATGAGGTCAGGAGTTCGAGACCATCCTGGCTAACACGGTGAAACCCAGTCTCCACTAAAAATACAAAAAAAATTAGCCGGGCGTGGTGGCAGGCGCCCGTAGTCCCAGCTACTCGGGAGGCTGAGGCAGGAGAATGGCGTGAATCCGGGAGGCGGAGCTTGCAGTGAGCCGAGATCACGCCACAGCACTCCAGCTTGGACGACAGAGTGAGACTGTCTCAAAATAATAATAATAATAATTGCTAAGTTTGGTAAAGATTTTTCTCTGTTCATTCTTGGCTACATAAACGGGAAAGTAAAGACAGCCATCTTAACCCAAATGTTCTTTAGAGAATATCGCGTTCATTGCCCTTACTTCATCCGTCGGCCGGAAGTTATGTAATCCATGTGGTGATTATTACTCATCCCTGTAGAAACAGTCTGAATGGTCTAAGATTCCTTTGCACTATGGCTCCCCCTTCTGGTTCTGCAGTGAGTAATAAGTCTGTCCTGTACTTAAAATCTCTCCTCTAGAATACTGATGAGGCTTGAGGAAAGTGGAGAAATTCCCAGTTTGAGAAAGACACTGTCTATTAACTGGTTAATTCAGATTCCTAAGGATCTTTTAGCATTTCTTAGGAAACTGCCAGCAGGAATTTGAGTAGGACAGCTCCACTTCAGGGGAACTCTTCAAGTCAGCCTAAGGATTGTCCTGCCTTGGTATGGACTCTTTAAAAGGTCAACAGGGAAACACAAAACCTGCGAAGCCATGCCTAGATAGCACACCGAAAAGAAGAATATTTGCTGCCCACCTATAGCTATGCTGCCCTTGGAGGGCTGGAAAATGGCTTCCGTGAGTTTATGAGAAGAGGGAAACACTCTTTGTGATTGAAAACACACCCGCACCCACACACAATTTCTAAGTTTTCTTAACAAGATAAAGATGGGATAATTTAATACTCAGGGAATTCTTTGTTAATGATTCCATTTGTCCTTTATTATCATCCATAATGGTTTAAAAATTATAGTCTAATTGGTGTCTTATGATTTGATCAAATTCAACATTACGAAATTTAATCAATAAGAAAGGTCTCTGTTGTTCATGACTCTAAAAATAAACTTGATGAAAAATATGAGAATAAATTTGTTTCTTCCCTGCAGTTTATGGTGCTCTCACCATACATGTGTTTTCTGTTTGGAAGGCTGACCTTTACTTTCCTTGTTACCTCAGGCTATAGTTTCAACCAATAATAATAATAAGCATGTGGGTGTATGTGTGTGCCTGTGTATATGCCTTAGTTTAATAATCATTTCTATGCATGCACATCCATTTGAAATTACTGTCAAAATATTAAGGAAACACTTTGGGAATTATTAATTGACTAAAACAATGTTTTCCTTGTGCTAAATAGAGAAAGACTTTGCTTAATAAAATTATTTTGTTAAGGATAACATGCTCAGCGGTTTTCATTATGTGAATTGGGCATAGTTACTACTTTTCATGAAATAAGACACTCATTTTCTTTTTGGTTCTCGTTTTATTCTACTTTAGACTTATTTTGCAGCTTCACCCCTCTGTACAGCCTGTCTATGGCAGTCTGTTTAAGAGAGTTCTGATACATGTCTACATGATTTGAAAATAATGATGTTTTGAAAAAGGAGTGTATTGTTTTAAAATATCTTTTTAAAAAGTAAACTCTATTAAGAAATTTAAGCTAATGCGAGATGACATTTGCTCCTGTTCTTAAGACTCACAGAGGACAAGGGAAGCTCAGAAGTGGTCACTCATATTTCCTTCTGTCTTCAAAATGCTTTGTAATAACAATCATAGGGCCAGCTGGGATGTTATTATAATGTGTTCACTATTTACTCTACATTTTTCAAGAAATGGTGCCCTAAATTTTCCTTGAGTATCCCCCATCCCCCCATTTGGTCCACATTGGCTAATCAGAGCACAAACTTCCTCTCCTGGTGACTGGGGTCTCCATGGCCGATGACTCAAGTTGGGCAATCAATAAATCCCTTGATTTTCATGGGAGTGGGCAGAGATGTCTAGAAGGCAATGTTACCTCTTAGGTTGAACTGAACCTGTGAGGCAGCCACTTTGTCACTGCATGGAACATAGAACACAGAGCTGAGAAATGAAGTGACAACTATGTCACTTGAGGCACTGGAAGGATCAATGCTTAAAGCCTCAAGTTTCTCCATTATGTGAAACAATGCCATCCTTTTTTTCTCTTTTGTAAATTTTATTGAGCTTTCTACCATTTGCCATGAAAAGGGTTTCAACTGATTAAAAAATAAATTGCTAAGCTTGAGTTTTAAAACAAAGAATCACAATACATCAGAATGAGACTTCCACATACAAGCCCAGTGCTGTGGCCAGAAGAACCAGCGTGAATGAGGGCTGGACACTCAGGTGTGCCTTCACTTTCTTTGCTGCCTCCCTCCAGGGGCAGAAAACAGAGGCTGAGATGGAAGCTAGAACTTCCTTGTGACTTCTATGTAAATTGTACATTGAAGCTCAGGGCACACTACTTGCCGATTTAGATGACTCTCTTAAAGGTTGTTTTTGTTTGGTTTTGCAGTTTGTAGAGTTGGAGTTATCCATAGATAATTTTCTTACTCCACTATTATTCAAACATGGTCAAATGTAGAAGAATGCTCTAAAAAACTAAAAGGAGAGCAGAGCTGCTTGGATTCGAATTACGGCGCCCCCTCCCACACACATACTTAGTTTTCTCATCAACCTTCCCATACTTCTCTGTTCCCCCCTTCCCGGTTGCTGAGGTTGTTTTGAGGAGCGATGGGAGACCCACAGCACCCCATGAGGAATTCTCTAATCTCCTGCAGATGGGGAAACTGAAGTCCAAAAACCTTGAGGAAATTCCTCAAATTGCCCAACCAGGCAAGCTTAACAATGTTATGAGGTCATTTGATTATTATTATCGTATTTTTAAAATATTTTATCAATATTTACTGTCTACAAGTAATATATAAATACATGTTAACAGTATCATATTAAACAAATAGTCCAATAGTCTAAAAATAAAGTTCCTCTGGACTGTCCTGCCCCTGCAGGAGGAACTACATTGTTATTAGCATGGAAGATTCACTTCCTGGCCTCTTTCATGTGTGTATCTGCAGAGATACAGAGTCTTCCTTCATGGGATATTAATTTTAAAAAATAGCATTATTCTGTTCATATTATTTGCATAGCGAGTTGCAGATCACTTCTTGCAGAATGAGTCCCATGTCTTTTTTTTTTTTTTTTTTTTTTAACCAGGGTACATTGTTCCTCAGAGTGCTGAACTTTGAGAGCAAAGCATTACAGAAATGTAAAAAAATCTTGAAGGCCAGGTGCGGTGTCTCATGCCTGTAATCCCAGCACTTTGGGAGGCTGAGGTGGGTGGATCACTTGAGGTCAGGAGTTTGTGACCAGCTGGGCCAACGTGGTGAAACCCTGTCTCTACTAAAAATACAAAAATAGCTGGGTGTGGTGGTGCACACTTGTAATCCCAGCTATTCGGGAGGCTGAGGCACGAGAATCACTTGAACCTGGGAGGCAGAGGTTGCAGTGAGCGGAGATCATGCCACTGCACTCCAGCCTGAGTGACAAAGTGACTCTGTCTCAAAAAAAATCTTGAAAAAACCTTGAACATACCCATGAGCTTTTCCTGTTTAAAACTTAATGTTCTGTATTTTATTATCTTCATACACTCTCAGTGATAAAGCTATTCACAGGTAAAGCATTTATTATAGTTAAGAATTGTCTCTGTATTTGCTCTGGGATTAGCTTGTTAAGTGGTATCTTCCAGCCTTTTAAATCTGTGCCTTCTATTGGAAATCTCAAACATTGAGTTCTTCTTTAGTGTTATTTGAAATTTCAAAACAAATATTACAAATGAAAACAAATAAACAATCATAGCATTAAATGCACCTTTTTAAGCTACACTCTCTCATGTAGTGCTTCCTGCCAATCCTGGCATGTTCAACATAACCAGATGGTTGCCACTCCACTCAGCCACCCCCATCTCACCTAGCAGTGACATGTCCCTGAGGAGCATTCCAGTCAATAACTCGGAGGTGACTAAACATTTATACTGCATATACAGTGATAACGCAGCTGCATTTTAGAATAGTGGAGAAAACACAATAGACCTTACGACAAAATAGGGACTGATAAACTCATTCAGAAAAGCTAGAGCGGGCTTCCTGAATTAATGGAAAACTCCTACAAGAGTCTTCGTGATTATTCAAACATGGCAAAGGAGTCAGGATGGTTTGATTTTCTTTGCATTCATACTATTATTTTGAGTTTAGTTTTCTGGTCTGTAGTGTGGGAAAGAGGAGAAAAACCAAGTCACCTCTCAACTTTGACTTTTCCTTGAACTATCTGCCCCAAAATGTTTTTTCCCCCAACTCCTTAGAGTTTGACAAAAACTAAGAGTGGCAAACACTATAGATGAGGTGATGGGCAAGCCGTAAGGAGCTGAGATTATTATCTGCAGATTAAGCACAGAGGCCCTGAAATGGGGCTGGGATGTTTCAAGAAGAATTTCCCATGAGGCTTCCAGGTCGGCTTACGGGATCAGGTTGGCTCCACTCTGCTCTCAGCTCCAAGAGTTCTGCAAGATCATTCCTCATCTTTGACAGAACATGGACAAGTGGGGAAGAAAATATATGACATGCTACTAAGAAAAGCAATGTGATCTAATTTGTTTTAGGTGGTGTTTCTGTTTATTGGGGGGAAAATGACTCATGAGCTGACCAAAGAAAGGTGTGCAGGGATTTCTCCCAGCCTCCATTTCTACACTTGCCCATGGCTAAATACGACATTGTTTTTTCTCTCCAGTAGGAGCCACCTGGGGGATTGGTTAAGACGGGCCCCTGCAAACACACACACATTTAATTTCTCGTGTGTCTCGTGTCTACTAGACTGTCTGCCTGAGAGCAGTTCCAGGTCCCAACCACTCATGTCACCCACCCAGTGACAACTGCACCCCCTTGAGCTCTGTCAAGAGAGTCAAAGCTTCTCAGGGGCACCCACAAATCCATTTTCCACTGAGGTCTGGGCCTCCTTGATGATGACACATAATTGAAGTAGGATCACACTCAATATTATCAAATGATTTTTTTTCCTCTGATTTCTTTCTCTTTTTTTTTTTTTTTTGAGATGGAGTCTCGCTGCATTGCTCAGGCTAGAGTGCAGTGACATGATCTCAGTTCATTGCAACCTCTGCCTCCTGGGTTCAAGCAATTCTCCTGCCTCAGCCTCCCAAGTAGCTGAGATTACAGGAGCGTGTCACCACGCCCGGCTAATTTTTAGTAGAGACGGTGTTTCACCATGTTGGTCAGGCTGGTCTCGAACTCTTGACCTCGTGATCCGCCCACCTCAGCCTCCCAAAGTGCTGGGATTACAGGCATGAGCCACCGTGCCCAGCCATGAGCCACCGCGCCCAGCCACTCTGATTTCATAGTCGTCTAACAAACCTATTATAGTGTGAACTTCCATGAGGATACTGATGTAGGATAATATAAAAAATTGATAATTAAAGAACTGGCCTTCAGGCTCACATATCAAACTCTCCTGAGCTTGTTTAGCATGATCCATGGGCAGGCATCGGGCCAGGATTCTGATCACATGGAGCGCCCACATCTGAAAGCCAAGGGTCCTCTCCTTCCCAGGTGTAAAGTGAGGTGATGTCCTGCGTAATTGGGCAAGCAGATTCCCTCATGAGACCTCTCAACTACAACTGACTCACCAAGGGAAACATAGATTTGTTGTTGTCTGCTAAAAATTTGTATGGGGAAAAATAGTGGGAAATAATAGTTGGCAAGTTAAGATCCTGAATAGCAAGCTAATATCTTTGGCTTTAACTGTCTTTAGCAGAAAGTCATCAAAGGTTTTTGAATGTTTAGTGAAGGTGGTGAAGGATAGAGGAGAGAAATAGACCATCTATGTACATTGTATTTTTCTTTCTTTCTTTCTTTCTTTCTTTTTTTTTTTTTTTGAGATGGAGTCTCGCTGTGTCACCAGGCTGGAGTACAGTAGTGTGATCTCGGCCCGTTGCAACCTCCATCTCCCAGGTTCAAGCAATTCTCCTGCCTCAGCCTCCTGAGTAGCTGGGACTACAGGTGTGTGCCACCACTCCCAGCTAATTTTTGTATTTTTAGTAGAGACAGGGTTTCACCATGTTGACCAGGATGGTCTCAATTTCTTGACCTCATGATCCGCCCAACTCAGCCTCCCAAAGTGCTGGGATTACAGGTGTGAGCCACCACGCCCAGCCATATTTTTTATTTCTTTTACATAATTTTACCTAATCCTCTGAACATTATGCAGCATAAATGGCTATCCATATTTTACAGATGAGTAAACCAAAGCTTACAGAGCCTTAAGTTGGTCACCTGGTGGAACCTGAAATAAAGACAGATATTTTGATTTCAAATGCAGTGTTCATTTTCATATTATTTAAATAATCCTGTATCCTTGTAAGGCCACTTCTATCCAAATCAAGCCACCTTATGGTCATATTTGTCTGAAACCCTGAAATGATACAAACAGTACCTCCTTCTCCACTGGGGTAGAGAAAGGTCTATAAATAGCTTCCTACTCTATGAAGCTGAGCATAAGCGTAGGCCTAGAAATTCGGTGAACAGTTTGTCCACCCAGCGTGTATGATTGTCTTCACCAATTTTCCCCTGCTAGAACTAGACCCTTGCCCTGGGTTCTAACTGGTTGAGCTTAAGTAAGTTTATCATATATCTTGACCCTGTCCTTGCGCCTTCCATCTGCCCATCTTATTAAAGGATAACACATTATATTACTAATTTGGTCGAGGGCAGGACTCGGTATTGGAATAAACTGGTTACTACAACCAATTAACCTAATGATTAATGTCAACATCAGCGCATGAACTTACAAAAATAGCCTAACATTTTTGGTATGTTTGATAGTCAAAATGAATATTTAAATAAAATACACTTTTGAACACAAAAATTGTTTCATTGTTATCTAATAACAGTTATCCAAAGTAAGAGAGTTCAGATATTGGTAAAGGGAAAATGAAGAAGTTGCTATGTAATTATAGTAGTGAGAGGGGACTTAGGTGTTTTGGTTACAGTATATGTTAAACACTGTACAAATATTATTTTGTTTCAGCCTAGCAACAACCATGTTATGTTTCTCTTTTATAGATAATGAAAACAAGGCTCAAAATAAAAACAAGAAATCTTTATGAAATTACACAAAGTGTATGTGTTTGAACCTGGGTTTGCTTCCAACTCTGCTTGACTCTGAAAACCATGCCCTTTCCTCTACATGATATGTTCATATGCTCTACCCCACTTATGGGTGGAAACTCCTCCGTCAAGCTTATTTAATCAATGAATGAATGACTCTTCTAAAGGCAGATACCAGCAGGTTTGGTGGTAGAGCCAGTCCTGCAAATGTGCTCAATGTCTTAAGCCACCTGACAGCCAGACTCCATATGAAAAGATTTAACTTCTTATTAAAATACCTATAATAGTCCAGGTGCAGTGGCTCACACCTGTAATCCCAGCACTTCGGGAGGCTGAGGCGGGTGAATCACGAGGTCAGGAGTTCAAGACCAGCCTGGCCAAGATGGTGAAACCCCATCTCTACTAAAAATACAAAAATTAGCCGGGTGTGGTGGTGGGCACCTGTAATCCCAGCTACTCAGGAGGTTGAGGCAGAGAACTGCTTAAACCTGGGAGGCAGAGGTTGCAGTGAGCCGAGATTACGCCACTGCACTCCAGCCTGGGCGACAGAGCGAGACTCCATCTCAAAAACAACAACAACAACAGAAAAAAAGCCAAAACCAAAACCAAAAAAACCCTAAAATACATACTTCCATCTTCAACGCACGGCCCCCTTCCCCCTCCGGGCCATGAGGAGCCATTCGTTGCTTTGTTCTTCTGTATCTATCTGAATGATTTTTGACCCCTAAAGGTGTCTGGGTTGGTTTCATTCTTACTCCCTGAATCTCTGGAGAAAGTTCAAGTCTGTTTACTTTGGGCTGATTTAGGCCAGAGTTGGGCGCTGGCATGAGATGCACTTTGAGACGGAGACTCTTCTGCTTTAAACTTATTGAAGCCTTTGAGTGCCTGGCTGAGATGCTGAGTTCAGCTGAAGTGAATACTGGGGGCAACAGACCTTTTCTTGCAGATGGAAACCAGTCATCCTCTAGACCCACTTTCAAGTTTCTGGCTGTCTGTCCCACCATCATCCTGTTAGTGTCCATAATGTTCACTATGATCTTTCTAGCTCCAGAAGCTCATGCAGAACACATTAGACCTAATCAAACAGGAAATCTGGGTTACTCCACACAGGAAACATAAATTTTAGGCTCTGAATCTAAAACAAACAAATGAAAAGACTAGATCAGAAAATCTCCCTTGCTTTTTTTTTGCATCTGCCAAATAAACAGATTGTCATCAAAAGAGGCATCCCTTCATTTCCTACAAAGGACCAACAACGCAATATGCATTGATTGATTGATTATTTCTCTTGCCAAGCAAATAATTCTGGGATGTAGAGGGGAAGAAATTGGAAAATGTAATTATCAATTACTGTGTGTTGCCATCAGAAGAGGAGGAAGGCTGCCCAGAGGACAGGCATGCACCATGGAAGGAGGAAGGCTTTTAAATGCTCTTAAGTTCCCCTCTTTCCTGCATTCAGAATTTGCTTGGGCTAAATGAACACAGATGACAATACAGAACCCATAGGGATATTTTTAAGTCCCTCAAACCTGCGGGATCTTTCACATCATCACCATTTTACTATTTCTGTATTGAATCATTCCATAAGGATCGTATGCACAGTCCTACTCTTTTTTGGGCTGCCCTGAGGCAAAGACAAAAGCTGTCTTGGGCCATGGAGACACTGCTGCCTTCTTCCTGTCTGCACTCTCCTGAAGTAATCAATGTTTATGGCTGCAGTTACAGTAAAAATAGCAAAAGTCAATATTTGTGCTCCGTATCTGTCAGATAATAAAGCTGACTAAAGGCATGGCCATATGACATCTGCATGCAACACACAGGGGCTGGATCCACCCCCCCAACCCATCCTTCCAGACAGTTTGTCTAAAGATGGCGTCATATTTGTACAGCTGACATTCTCAAATCCCCCATGTGTGTCCTTAGGGAAACTCAGAATTTTTGTTTGATTTTTGATCCTGTTGATTCTGGCTTTTAGACTGGAAAAATGTTTAAAAGAAAGAAAGAAAGAAAACATAAAAGTAAGAAAATGAAACAAGACAAAATAACCACTCAGAAAATCTATCTAACAGTCTTAAGTTAAATAGAAAAGTTCTTCCCATCCCAGCCACCCACTTCAATCTAACTGAGGTCCCTAGTTAGTGATAACCTAGAACTGACTCTGTAAATTTTCAACTATTGCTGTTTACACCTTGCTTATATCCAAAAGGATAGTAAAAGACAAGAAAATGATAGAAAGATTATAATGAAAACCCCTAAAACCAGGTGGGAAATTTGAGTTCCTTTGAAGGGTTGGATTTTAGTTAAAGACCTAGGATTCAGCTTCAGCTCTGTGACCTTGGGCAAGTATTTCACTGTAAATAGGCCCCAGATTTTTCATCTATACAGTGGGAATATTAATCAAATCTAATATATAGCATTGTTGCAAAGATCAAATGAGATAATGTGGGAAAAGAATTTTGTGCAACATTTGGTAACAAATACCACTGATCGTTATCATCAAAGGAAAGAGATTTTTGAGTGAAGCAGCTTTACTTATTCAACTACTCAGCCTGGTTAAATGGCTAATTCAAATCTCTGAAAGAGGTAAATGTGTTAGCCGGGCATGGTGGTACCCGCCTGTAGTCCCAACTACTCAGGAGGCTGAGGCAGGAGGATCACTTGAGTCCAGGAGATCAAGGCTGCAGTGAGCCACTGGAATACAGTGATAGCACCACTGTTTTTCAGGTGGGGCAATAGAATAAAACCATGTCTCAATAAGAATTAAAAAAAAATTTTTTTTAAGTGGAAATGTAAAACCCTAATTTTGAAACTCACTTTGATGTTTCACTTATTTAATATTATTATTAACCTTCCATAGCCGAATTCTTATGCATTTCCATCTTCTTCAATATTTCCAAGTTAGAATGATTGTCCTGGCCGGGCATGGTGGCTCACACCTATAATCCCAGCACTTTGGGAGGCCTAGGCAGGCGAATCACCTGAGGTCAGGAGCTCGAGACCAACCTGGCCAACATGGAGAAACCCTATCTCTACTAAAAATACAAAAAATTAGCTGGGCATTGTGGTGAGTGCTTGTAATCCCAGCTACTCAGGAGACTGAGGCAGGAGAATTGCTTGAGCCTGGGAGGCAGAGGTTGCAGTGAGCTGAGATGGTGCCACTGCACTCCAGCCTGGGCAACAGAAGGAGATTCCATCTAAAAAAAATCAAAACAAACAAAACAAAAAAAAGAACGATTGTCCTAGTCTGGGGACATAATTGTCATTTTTTTTCCTCAAATTTGATCCCAAATTTCCAGTCAGGAACCCCGCAGCATTTCACAGTCTCTTTGAGCAGTCCTTCCCGTGTAACCTCATTTCCTTCTTCCTGTACTGCAATTGATTGCATTCAGCAAACTAGTTTTTCCTCTAAAAGTGACACACTGTGTAGTAGGTAGAATGATTTTAGGTGGCATATGGATGAAATTCTGTAATTCTAAAGTCATTTATTTTAACACATTTTAGAGAAAATATAATAGCAGACCAAATCCATGAGTTCCCAGCTACTATTCTTAAGGTTGATGATAAAGCCATAGAAAGCTAAGCATTACACCATTTAAAAATGATTAAATAGGCTGGGCGCGGTGGCTCACACCTGTAATCCTAGCACTTTGGGAGGCCGAGGCGGGCAGATCATAAGGTCAGGAGATCGAGACCATCCTGGCTAACACAGTGAAACCCCGTCTCTACTAAAAATACAAAAAATTAGCCAGGTGCGGTGGTGGGTGCCTGTAGTCCCAGTTACTTGGGAGGCTGAGGCAGGAGAGTGACGTCAACCTGGGAGGCGGAGCTTGCAGTGAGCGGAGATCGCGTCACTGCACTCTAGCCTGGGTGACACAGCGAAACTCTGTCTCAAAAATAAAATAAAATAAAATAAAATATTAATAAGGTGTTATATACTTGCCCATATTTTCCAGTTTTTTACAGGTCAATGGGGTCACGTTACTGTAAGGCAGGAGCATTCTGGAGCTTGCGTGCAACTTTCCCATTGTCTCTGACCTTGCCATGTGACTGATGAGGCTGAATGTTCCATATGATGCCGGTATTAGATGGTGGAGCCTCCATCAGTCTGGGTACCCGAATGATTGTGTAGAGCAAAACCCCCATCAACCCATGACAGATGTGTAATATGAATGAGAAATAACATTTTGTTGTGTTAATTCACTGTTTTGGGATTGCCAGTGAACTCACATGGTGGTATGAGAAGAACCATTAAACTGGTCACAGTAGTGTTTAAGATGACAGCTTTCTTTATTGCCCCAGGTAGCACGACTTCAAGCCTTTGTCATTGTCTTGACAACTCTTCTGTGAGCATGTTCTAATTTGTCAATGGCTTTCTTCAAATATGATGTTCAGGCTGGGTGCGGTGGCTCATGCCTGTAAGCCCAGCACTTTGGGAGGCCGAGGCAGGCAGATCACCTGAGGTCAGGAGTTTGAGACCATTCTGACCAACATGGTGAAACCCCGTCTCTACTAAAAATACAAAATTAGCCAGGCCTGGTGGTGCATGCCTGTAATCCCAGCTACTCAGAAGGCTAAGGCAGGAGAATCACTTGAACCCCAGGGGCAGAGGTTGCGGTGAGCCGAGATCACACCATTGTACACCAGCCTGAGCAATAAGAGTGAAACTCAGTCTCAAAAATAAATAAATAAATAAATAAATAATGTTCAGAGATGAATACAACCCACCAGATGTGATTGGAATAAAACAGTTTCCCTCCATCTCTATGAACTCAGCCTACAATCCATAAGCCTTTCTTTAGTTCATTCACCCCATCATTGGACTGTATCAAGTATGTATTACTCAAAATCCTTGTCTTGTGACTTTTGTTGAAGCCTGGCCTTTTCCATCTTTTCCTTCAGTAGATGATTGTTTATTGTTCTTGAACAATTTTAATCCTTTTATATTACTGTTTAAGTTCAGCTTATAGATATTTTATAAATCCTGACTCTTTCATGCAACATAAAACCATCTCTCCAAGCTTTATTTCCCATGTATTGGATATGCGTGCATTCTTGGTCTTCGTGTAAAGCAGGGCTTCTCAAAATCAACCACCAGAGAATCCCTCATCACCGAGGGGTCCAAAATGATCTCATAGCGGTTGGATTCACTCAAAGCCAATATGATATTTGTTAATTGTTTAAAAATAATTCATGGTTTTTTTTTCATTCAACTTAAAATGTATTAGTGCTTCTTGTGGCGTGATTTCCTTCAGAATCTTTGTGTAAAACTGATACTTATAAAGTACAGTGATTATCTTGTGTCTGGCATGGGATAGATTTCAAATTCATTTGAAAAGAAAAGAGGGAAGATGAAAGAAAACAAGAAAGAAAGAAGAAAGGAAGGAAGGAAGAAAGAAGAGAGAAAGAGAAAGAAAGAAAGAAAGAAAGAAAGAAAGAAAGAAAGAAAGAAAGAAAGAAAGAAAGAGAAAGAAAGGAAGGAAGGAAGGAAGAAAGAAAGAAAGAAAGAAAGAAAGAAAGAAAGAAAGAAAGAAAGAAAGGGAAAGAAAGAAAGGGAGGGAAGGAGGAAAGGGAGGGAAGGAGGAAAGCAGGCACAAAGAGGGAGAGAAAGAAAGAGGGAGGAAGGGAAAGAAAGAGAGAGGTTGGTAGGAATGGTAGGAGGAAGAAAAGAAAAGGAGAAGAAAGGGAGCATAGGAAGAGAAAAATATAAAATGAAAGAAGGAATGAATGTAAGAATATCTGAAGCCTATTTTTGGCTCACATTATACCATCTGTCTCCAAAATGATAATTTATTTTATGATACTTTTTTCTGTTTCTAACATTTAGTTATTTAATTTTCATTTAATATTTTTGAATCTCTCATTCTACACTATTTTTCCAATTATTTAATTTCTTCCCCTTCTACTTGATTTTTCTATACTCCCTTCCTTGTATTGGATTACATATATTGTGTTGTGTTAAAATATGTCCTCATTTCTTTAATAACTATTTTTAGCACTAATTATATGCCAGGAACTTTATTAGCCATAGTAAATACAGTGAGAAGCAAGACAAGGGTGGCCACAGTTGATATGAAACTGAAAATTAGATCCTCGGACAGCTCATTGGTTTCTTTAGACACCTTTTATTTCCTCCTCATCAGAATCACTTTCACTTGGATAGTCAGAACTTTCAGTTTCAGGAGCCTTGTATCCGTCCTAAGCCACCACCGCATTAAAATGCCACTAGAGGCCTGGCGCGGTGGCTCAGCACTTTGGGAGGCCGAAGTGGGTGGATCATGAGGTCAGGAGTTCAAGATCAGCCTGGCCAAGATGGCGAAACCCCGTGTCTACTAAAAATAGAAAAAATTAGCCGGGCATGGTGGTGGGCGCCTCCCACCATGGTTGCCAGCTACTCAAGAGGCTGAGGCAGAGAATTGCTTGAACCTGGGAGGTGGAGGTTGCAGTGAGCCGACACGGCGCCACTGCACTCCAGCCTGGGTGACAGACCGAGACTCTGTCTCAAAAAAAAAAAAAAAAAAATGCCACTAGATACTGAATAATAACTACATTTTCCTAGATACTGTATAATAACTACGTTTTCTCTGAAAATCCATTCAAGTTTCATTCCAAGTACCGCTGTCATCTTTTCAATATACCGATGTGCTCCTGGCTGAGAAAGAGTTTTGCTTAAGCAGAAGGTGGACGTGCTTGGCACAGGTGGGGAAAACGATGAAAAGGATCCCTGAGTGAACATCATTGACCATGAACATAAGGTCCTTCTCAAGATTTTCTTCCTTCTCAGATGAAGCATGTTGTGTGAAACAACTTACATGATGATTTTCCCAGCTGGTGGCAGTTTGGAAAGGAAAACGCTGTTCTGTATTTCTTTCTGAACCAAAAAAATGTTTCAAGAGGCTCGCAGTATTATTATAACAAATTTTAGCATTTTTATTACGAATGTTTACTGTGGAAATGTTTGAAAATATAAATGGAAAAACAGAAAACAGTTTAAATAAACTACGATAGTCACTACTCAGAGGTATGGATATTTTGGTGTAGATCTTTCCACATGGAAACTTTTAAAATTACAAAAATGTATTATATTTACTATTTGGCATTATACCATAATACCATATGATATTTTTCTCTTAATACATGTGACTAGTCCTCATAACATTACATAGTTTTCTAAGATACAATTTTAATAATGGTTTAGGGTGCTGCCATATAACTTATTTTAAAATATCTTCATATCGAACACTTAAGTAATTATTAAATTTTCTACTATTACGAAGATGGGTCTGATGAATTTTGTTATGGTGAATTTTTCACATCAACCCATGCGTATTTCCTTAGAATAAGTTTCTAGTAGAATTATTAAGTAAATTTATAAGGCTGTATATGTAAATTTTGAAAGCTTTTGGTGCCTATTCTCAAATTATTTTTTGGAAGCCTTGTATCAATTTATATTTCCATCACCAGTGTAACAGATTTTTCGTTTAACAAGGGGCATTATTATAAAAATCTTTTCTATCTTGTAAGAAAATGACATCTCATATTTTTTATTTTTGAATTGTTACTTTGTCTTTTTTCTAGTAGAATATTTGTCTTTTTCAACTTTTTAAAGTCCATTATATATTTATGTTTTTCGTTTTTATTCTATGTGTTAAGAAACTATTAATATTGTCATTTTACAGATGTAAATATTTTCTCAGGGTTTTTTCATTTGAATATTAATTTTGTTTACTGTGCTTTGGAGGTTGAGCTAATTAATTTTTTCATTGCAGTAAAACACATTTATATTTTTAATTGTTGTCTTTCATGTCATGTTAAGCTTCCATCTTTAATTCTCTTCCTCTCCAAAAGTCCAACTAAAAGACTACATAAAAGGGGGATTTCTACCAGTGCTGACAACTGGAAAAGTATGGACTTCATACGTTAGAATTTTCAAATTACTTGATAGAAATATAAATGCATTTCTATAAGACATGCTACAAGCAGCCAGGCACGGTGGCTCACGCATGTAATCCCAGCACATTGGCAGGCCAAGGCAGGCGGATCACCTGAGGTTGGGAGCTTGAGACCAGCCTGGCCAACATGGAAAAACCGTGTCTCTACTAAAAACACAAAATTAGCAGGGCGTGGTGGTGCATGCCTGTAATCCCAGCTACTCGGGAGGCTGAGGCAGGAGAATTGCTTGAACCAGGGAGGCTCCATTGCACTCCAGCCTGGGCAACAAGAGCGAGACTCCGTCTCAAAATTTAAAAAAAAAGATATGCTACAACCAAGACCAAACTGGAGGAAGAGCTAACCAGCCAATGAATTCTACACAAATAATTGTAAGAAAACACAACAAATTTAGGTTCAGTTATAAGTTTTTAAAATTTTCTTTTTTGTGTCTTCTATTTTTCAAGTTTTCTATAGTAATATGTGTTTATACGGTGATACCAAAAGATCAGAAAACACAGGCGAACTTCAGGGTGTGCACGCTGTGGTTATTTAATGTATCCGTATGAGCAGCGGATATATCTTTCTACAACAGAAGATGTTGAGTGTGAGCAACTCTATGTCTATGGCTTTACTCTGTACACAACAGTGATTCTTAACCAAGGATGATTTTGTTTCCTGCTCCCCACCCTGCAGGGACATTTGGCAATGTCTGGAGACATTTCTGGTTGTCACAGCTAGGGAGGGTGCTCCTATTCTCTAGTGGATGAGGGCCAGGGATGCTGCTAAACATCTTGCAAGGCACAGGGCAGCTCCCCCAGCAAAGGATTCTCTTGTCCAAAATATTAACAGTGCCAAGATTGAGAAACACTGGTGCACAGACTTTGAGATGAATGATCTCCAAATTGCCTGAGGTGTGAGCAACCCAGGAAGTACACAAGGCAATCTATTGAGGTGAAAGAAAAAAATGTAACATTTCCATTTGTATTAATTTTTATTCCAAAAAGTTGTATTAATGTTTATTCATACTTAAAGTGTAGGTTGACGCATTTCTCTTTACATGGGCTGAGTGCCCCTCCAGTCACATGTCACCCTGAAATGTCCTGAGGGACGACAGAGAAAATCACTGCATGCATGGGGACACAATGGCACCCATTTGTTTGCCTGCCTCCCAGCACATTGTGACATCCTGCAGTTTCCAAGGGCCAGGTCAAGTGTATTTATGGATGACATTATCCAATTTCAATTCAGCTACCTTTCACAACATCACCAATAACTTTGAAAGACAAATCAAGCCGGGTGCAGTGGCTCATGCCTGTAACCCCAGCACTTTGGGAGGCTGAGGCAGGTGGATCACCTGAGGTCAGGAGTTTGAGACCAGCCTGGCCAACATGGTGAAACCCCTTCTCTACTAAAGATACAAAAAACTAGCCAGGCATAGTGGCCACACACCTGTAATCCCAGCTACTTGGGAGGCTGAGGCAGAAGAATCACCTGAACCTGGGAGGCGGAAGTTGCAGTGAGCCAAGATCGTGCCATCAAACTCCAGCCTGGGTGACAGGCCGAGACTCTGTCTCAGAAAAAAAAAAAAAAAAAGACAAATCAGATGGACAGAAGATAGCGTCTATAATGCAAACACAAGCAAAGGGAAGATAATGGCAGAGCTGACATCTAAGAAAGAAAAATATTTCAGAAGAAAAGTATAGTACACCTGTTATTACATTCTAGCCCTGACCATTGTTTTTGAGTTTTTATTAGTTAGTATCCTACAATTTGGACTGAATCTTGAATCATTTCCTGATTACAAATCTCTAAAGAAAAACTTGGTTTTAATTTTCTTTACAAGGTTTTTAGCTGGCTTCCTAATGGAATAGGTTCTGGCATACAAATACTTTTTTTAATTGTAATTCGTAAGTGTATTACTAATGTTATGTATCCCTCATTTTACTTCTTCCAAGAAAACTAAAATCATGGAATTCCAAAGACCAAATGGGACTCAATAAACAAAGCAGTTATATAAATCAATGACTTGGTTGAGGTCTCACTTATGCCAATGGAGAATGCTAACTTGGCTTTGGGGCACTCTTAAAGATTCTTCAGGACTATCTGGGAATGAACCTTCCCAGTAAAGAGGGACACACTGATGCTCATATTTTTGTTGCCAGTGCTTTCAAAAAGATAGGCTTTTTATCAAAAGGGGAAAATGAGAAAGAAGAAAAATCAAGATTTTCATCTGAGGAATGTGCGCCCCTTTGGATCAGATAGGCATTGGAATGAAACAGCAGTCATGCCTCATTCCCTCTTGACCTAAATAATTATCTCTTGAATGCACCTACTATGTGGGCTCCAGACTAACTGATACCAAATAGCAGTAAAATACATACGCTGAACACTGTAACTCATACCCTATAATTCAACAATGTACAGCCAATTACTAACCAATGTTATCTGTAAACAAACAAGGATTCCTGTTCAACAACTTTGTATTGGCCCACTCCTTGTTCCCTTTGCCTTTAAAAACCTGCCTGTAACACAGGCTGATGAAGCACTCCCCAAGGTAATTTGGAATTATGTCCCTAGCAGCTCACTTTGTCCCTAGTCCTCACTCTGGCTCAAGTAAACTCTTTAAATGATACTTTGAGCTTTAGTCTCTTCCTTTTAGGAGGACAGATATATCTCAGAGCAAGCTCTCTGAGATGTATACTATAAGAAGAATTGACAATATAATCCAATCTATACTGGAGAAGGGGATGGGAACTCTGCATGGGACAGCTAGCAAAGAGTAGCTATCTCCTCTCCCAGGCCCCATTCCATAGGGTGGGGAAGATGTAATCTGAGTAAACCCAAGCGGCCATACTTAATTTGGATAAGACCAAGGAGAAATGTATGCCCAGGATGTGGTCAAAAACAATACAACAATCAGCTGGCTATCAGCGGTAGCTAACAGCTCAAGGTTAACACCAATGGCAGCCCGAAAGCCAGAAGTTTAATGGGGAGTGCAAGGTAAGAGATGGTCAAAGACGATCCTGCTAAATTCACAGCCTTGTCTAGTGGTCTGGGGAAGACCATGAGCATACTCAAGGCTATGCCATCTCAGTAGCAATGGGAAAGAGAACTTCTGAGCTACTAGCCCTGAAAATGACTTTGCAACATTATGGCAGTAGGAGAAATCTGACAAGGTTGATTCCATCTTGCTTCTGACCTCCAAGCTGCCCTTGGTCATTTGTGGGCATAGGCCAAGCTAACTTTGACAGGGATTTAGTTTACAGTTTAACCTTAAAGCAAAGATGATAATAGCCCTCCCCAAAATTAAACTGTCTTTGTAAAACTAATAAACGTCCACAAGTCTAGGGTTATGAGAGGGGCCTGAATTCTGCTAAGATGCAGGCATAAACAATAACCAGCCATTGTTCTGACAGTCACAAGATTTGTAACCTCCCCAATCACTACAGTAGATAATATCACTATTGTAGACCCTAAGACTGGCCTTTAGGGATGTCTTTTCAGACTTTTGCATTTATGACAACCGGCTGACTCCACTCAGAATTGTGACCACTGACTCAAAAAGTCCAGTGGTTCCCACACAGAGGTGGACTTAGTGCACGGGCACTGTTTTCCATACCCGCTACGGTTTTATCCCAAAACAATCAGCATTCCCCATTCTCTAGCCCCTTGCCTACCAAACTATAATTGAAAAATCCTAACCCATAAGCCTTTCCGAAGACTGATTTGAGTGATAACTCCATCTCTGGAGTGGCCAGCCTTGAGTCAATTAAACTCCTTCTTTACTGAAAAGCCTCAGTGAAGTATTTACTTTACCACAATACCTGCAGTACCTCAATGCAATACTTCATAGGTCTCAATGAACTGGCTTTGCCTGTGCAGCAGGAAGGAAGAACTCATCAGGCAATTACAATCCCTGGCTACATGCAAAGCAAACATAAATTTTCTGAACCATGGATGTAGTCTCCAAGCTACATACTCATCCAACAGTAAAAGATGAAAATCTTATTCTCCTGGAAGTGTCTTAGTCAGCTGTGGCTGCCATTAAGAAAATGTCATAGACTGGGTGGCTTAAACAACAAAAAATAGTTTTTTTGCTGTTCTGGAAGCTAAGAGTAATGATCAGAGTGACATCGAAGTCGGGTTCTGGTGAGGGCTCTCTTCCTGGCTTGCAGATGGCCACCTTCTCATTCTGTTCTCACATGGCCTTTTTTCAGTGTGTGCAGATGGAAAGAGAGACAGGGGGAGAGTTGGCTCCATGTGCACACACTAATGGGTTAAGGCACTAATCCCATCATGAGGGTCCCATCCTCAGGATTTCATCTAACCCTAATTATCTACCAAAGGCCCCATCTCCAAATACCATCACATTGGGAGTTAGGACTTCATTGTATGAATTTGGAGGGAGAAACACAAATTTTCCGTCCATAAAAGGGGCCTTAAATACCACCTCTGACCAAACAGTGGCTGAACACTAAGCTACGTTGACCCAGCAGCCAATCTTAGGAAGCCCCACTAATCTATAGACAGAGAAAATAGACTGCTGGTAGCTTGGTCTGGCAGGGTGGAGGGAATGAAGAGTGGCTGTGAGTCAGGAGGTTTCTTTATGAAGTGATGAAAATCCTAAATGTTCAAAAGTTGGATTATGCTAATAGTTGCACAACTCTGTAAATATACTAAATACTCTAAAAACCATTGAATTATATACATTAAGTGGGTGTATTTTACGATATGTAAGTTATAACTCAAAAAGTAGATTTTTAGAAAATCGTATGGAATAATTATAGCCCCAGATTCCCTCCTGAATAACAATTCAATTAGTCATTAATAGTATCACTAGAGAGGAAGTAAGCGTTCTGAATTTTAACCAAGGCTTAGTATGAATAGCTACAAGCCTTAGTATGAATTGCTACAAGCCTTAATATGAACTTTAGTAACTGAATTTGGCAATGAAAATGTTTAACGTTTTGAAAAGTAAAATATTGAAATTAAAAGTATGGAAGCATCTTTGTAGGCCTCACTGAAATATAGGAACCTGAGTATAAAGTTTAGGGGAGTCAAATCACAATATTGTAGAAATATAGCTTCAAGCTCCTAATGAGAGTATCATAGAACTATGAACACAAAATTCATCAGATATATGAAAGAGAAACTGGCAGTGGCTGGAAATCATCTGCTGAAAGCAGAAAATAAATAATTTTACTAATTTACCTTGACAACAAAACAAGAAAGCTTATCTCAAAACATTATGGTGGAATTTAAAGTATAAGAGAGAAGAGATTGACTTTGCTCACCCACCTCTAATTTCATGGATGAGACTCCTATAATAAAAGACAGATTAACAGGAGACCACTATACAAATTTATTTAATATGGGTTTTACATGATAAGGGAGTCTTTACGAGAAAATGAAGACCCAAATAAATAAGGAAACCTGTGTATATTTATACCTTGGTTTGATGAAGAGTGAACAGTTGTGGGGAAATATAATTGGACAAAGGAGGTATGACCTAATGATAATACATCGGGGGGAACTTAACAAAGCCTGTCTGTTCACATTCTTCTTGGCATCTCTGTGTCTTTAGCACCTTTCCTCTGGGTATAGAGAGGGCAGCTCTCAAGTGAAGATTGTATGGCCTGTTTCAGGGGAAGATCAGAAAATTCTTTCTAGGTTTTAAGACCTGCTTCAGGGGAAAAGATGCGGGAAGGTAAGAGTGACCTTCCAATGTCTCCTATTTTCTCAATTGCCAAAGTGCCATATTTTGGGATAGGTAGCACGTCCTGAACACCATCAAAAGGTAATGTACAACATTGAAGTAATCAAGGCCGTGTGGGGTATTGACATAAGGATAGATCTAGAGATTAATGGGATACAATTGAGAGTCCAGAATTATATATAGGTAAATATATGGCCAATATATAAATATATATGGACAATAAGCACATGAGCAGATGCTTAACATTGCTATTCATTAGGGAAATGCATATTAAAACCAGGAATTGCAACTTTTACGTATTACTGATGGGACTACAAAATGGTGCAGCCCCTTTGGAAAAAGTTTGGTAATTCCTCAGAAAGTTAACTATAGAGTTACCATATGACATTACAATTCCAATCCTGGGTATACACCCAAAAGAATTGAAAGCACATGTCCACACAAAAACCTATACTGTACATTTGTTCAGAGCAGCATTACTCATAACAGCCAACATGTGGAGATAACCCAACTTCCCATCAACTGACCAATGGAGAAGCAAAACGTGATATATCCGTATGGTGGAATATTATTCAGTCATAAAAGGAAGAAAGTACTGATATATGCTACAGCATGGATGAAACTATAAACCAAAAATAAAAATCTAAGCTCCCCAGCCATCTTAATGGACTCCTCCTCTTGGCCAAGGGCATTCTAAAGTTAACCTAAAAAACTAGTTTAGGCCATGATGGGAACGGGGAGACATGCCTCATTACCATTAACATCAACAGAGACCTCAAGACTGATAGAACACGCTGGGTGCAGTGGCTCATGTCTGTAATCCTAACACTTTGGGAGGCCGAGGTGGGTGGTTCACCTGAGGTCAGAAGTTCAAGACCAGCCTGGCCAACATGGTGAAACCGCATCTGTACTAAAAATACAAAAATTAGCCAGACAGGTGGCACATGCCTGTAATCCCAGTTACTCGGGAGGCTAAGGCAGGAGAATCACTGGAACCTGGGAGGCAGAGACTGCAGTGAGCCAAGATGGTGTCACTGCACTCCAGCCTGGGCGACAGACTGAGACTCCGCACTCCCCCACCCAAAAAAGCAAAGACTGATAGAACAGACTCTTTAAGTATGATAAGATACATTTACAATCTATTCTCTCTGAAGCTTGTTATCTGGAGCCTTCATCTGCAAGATAATATCTTGGTCTCCGCAACCCATTACCTTAAAGGAGACATTCTTTCCTATTGATCCCAGGTCTTTAGATAGTAACTCAACCAATTGCCAATCAGAAAACGTTTGAATCTGCCTGTGACTTGGAAGTCTCCACTTCCAATTGTCCCACCTTTCCAGGTGGAACCAATGTACGTCTTTCATGCGTTAATTGATGTCTACATCTCCCTAAAATGTATAAAACCAATTACCCTGGGCACATGTTGTCAGGACCTCCTGAGGCTGTGTCACAGGCATGACCTTAACCTTGGGAAAATAAACTTCTAAATTGATTGAGACTTGTCTCAGATACATTTTGGTTTACAAACTTTTTGAAGGTTTTGACATTATGTTAACTGAAAGCAACCAGATATGAAACATATTGTAGGACCCCATTTACATAATGTTTTCATGTAGGTTTTATTATTACTTAGATATAGTAATAACAACACATCAGATGACTGCCATTGAAAAGATGGCTTGTTATTCACAGTTCCCAAGAGGAGAGAGCATGCCACACCACAGGGGGCCACATGAGAAAGCATCTGGGTTACTTAGGCAGCAGAAAGAAAGGGAAAATGTGGGCAAGGACCTTATTGTGGTTTCCATGGGAAGAAACAGGCAAGGTAAGGTAAACAGGCTTGAGATCGGCTAATGGGAAGAATTTTATCAGGCTCTAGAGTACAAGGGCTGACACTAATTGCCTGGTACATAGCCTGGGATGATTAGCACAAGGGATAGTGTGAGAGCCCCATAGAGAAGGTGGCTGGGGGAATAGGCTGTGAGTTGGTTGATCCGCATTTGAAAAACAGGCGAATTGCTTACTATCTTTAGGAACTGGGTAACTAACACCAGAAGGAGCAGTCCCTCCAGGATTAGCAAAACCCCAGATGTTAAATTCTCAGAATACAGAAAATAAACCATGTGGTTGATACAGGCACATATGAAATATCCAGCCTAGGCAACTCCCTGGAGACAGAAGGTAACTTCGTGGTTATCAGGACCTGGGGGTAAAGTAAATGGATGCTGACTGCACATGGATGTAGGTTTTCTTTTTAGGGCAATGAAAATGTCCTGGAATCAGCTAGCAATCGTGGTTGCACAATTTTGTGAATATACTTTAAAAATCTGAATTGTTCACTTCAACAGGGTGAATTTTGTGATATGTAAATTTATCTCAAATAAAAGAAAAAAAGTTACGTTAGTCATGAGAAAAACTGTTCTGTGAAAAAAAAATTCCCTTTAATTCAGAAGAACTGATTTTAGCAGAATGCATTTTGGACAAAATCATTTTTAAAATTTTCCTACAGTCAAAGAAAGGAATATCAGGCAAAGGCAGTTTCTTTAGGAAAGCAGATTTTTCTTTATCCTTCATTTAAGGTATAAGGTGTCTAAACTATTGCTTTAAGCCAAAACTCTAAAAGTATGTATCAAGTCATAGAGTATAATGGACATCCATTCTCCCCAATTTTTGACAAAAGACTCCACATACTGAGGTGGGGCTAATTGTACCCCTGTTTCACATGGTGACTGAGATCCCATGGTGACTGACACCTGACCATTCAAAGTGTCATACTACCTTAGACACAAAGATTGGTTTGAACAGTTAGACCAAATTATCACTAAATTAAACCTTACTCTGGCCCAATTTGAGACTCCTACATGAAGAAAAGGAGGGTGTTTCTTTCAAGTAGAATTGAACCTGGCAGTATACGAGCCTAAAACTCCTAGAATCCAACCATAGAGAGTGAAGCCAATATGGTGCTATGATGTAGAGAGAGATTGGGTCATGGTGGCTTCGCTATGCACCTGGGACAAGCCAGGCCTAAAGTCCATACCTAGATTTTTCTCTTGTGAAAGATAATCATTTTTTTTGTTTGTCTGTTTTGTTTTGTTTTTTTCTTAAGCTAGTTTTAATTGGGTTTCCTGCCATTTGCAATCAAGTAAGTCCTCAAGGAAAACCAGAAAATATTTTCAGAAAAAAAATTCAAATAAAGAAACAAGCTAGTGTTTACAAATTGCTTTATGGGCTTTATCTGATCTTATTTACTCAGGTGTTGTTAGTTACATTTTACATATAAAATTTGGTATCTGATGAATTTTTTTAAACTAAGGATGAGAAGAGTAATGCAAATTACTCAACAACCATGTAGCTAGTTAGTGAGTGGAAAAAAAAGACAAAAACCCAAGTCTTCTGGCTCTAGTTATGAACTGAGTCATCTCCTCGATAAGCTAAAATGATCATCTGTCTTATTTTCAAAGCCATTGAACAATTTCCACCAAAGGCATACAGGCCTTGGCTTTGCTTTAGATAGAAAAAGTATCTTTGCACAAACATGAATGTAATAGCTCTTGGTGTCTTGAAATTGTTTCTGAATGTCAAATATTTCTCTCTGTGTAAACTGCCAGACATTTATCTTATTATGATCATCTGCTTTTCCTCTTTTGGAAAGATATTTGAAGGGGGGAAAAAGAGAAATATGTGTCTTTCTAGCCATAGCAGACTAGGCCTAGGTGTTTGTTAGCAGTCCTCACTGTGGGATTGACAACCCCAGCTGTTGATAGGCCACTGAGAGACAGGAGAGAGAGAATGCAATTCATCAGTTCACTGGGCAAATGGGCTTGTCTTAATGTTACCATTTTCCTTATGGCCATAATAACCCCCTGCATAGCACAGCTGGAATAATTTAGCTATATTTGACCAATCAGTTGAGAAATTGTTTGGGAGGTATGTGCTCTCTCTTTTTCTGCCAGGAGCTGGTGGATTCAACAGTGAGCCAGCCAAAGCATGCTCTCCAAGGCTTATGATGTGCTGACATATTACGGAAAGGGGATCATCTTCATCCTCATATTGGCCTTTAGTGTCTCTGACTGTGTCATCCCCACTTCCCAGTTCTGCACAGCAGCAGACACAAAGGTCACAAGTTGGCTGCAAAGAGGTCTGTGTTGTTTTTGTTTTCCATTGAATTAATTTTGCCATCATTTCAAATCTATGAGTTCACATGAAAAAGATTTTTTCTGGCTTCTCTTGGAATAGCAGAATGTTTAGCCCTACAGGGCTTCCATTTTCACATGACAATAGTTGGTTGCAGTAGGGTGGGAACTCTCCCATTTAGGCAGGAGGCATTGCCTTTAGTTTGCTGAGGCCTCCAGTACACCTGACACTCTCATTTCATTCATTTAGGTTACCTGCTTGGACTCTGGAGCTATTTGAGTTTGCAGCCTCTGCATGAGGAAGTGAAAAAAACTTGGAAAACTTCTCTTAGACCTAAGATTACGGATTAGGCTCGTATTGTGACCAACCATTTGCCTTTGTTAGGTTTTGGAACTACTAACTGCTCATCCAGATAGGATTGTTTTAAACTTCAATCTCTCTGTATATGTTTTTGTAATTCAATTTTTCTTTTTGACTCAGTGAGAAATACTCAACTTCTAGTTTAAGAAGCCCACATCAGAAAAGGATGTTTGAAGTACTAATCAGTCATAAAGTGATTCTTTATCTCAGACTCACAAATGGAGAATGTTTCTTGCTGTCTCCAGCCATGTGTTAATGGTTTCTCTGAGGTCACCTGTACAGATAGATCTTTTGAATTTCACTTGGAACACATGTGGTTTTAAGCTAGATGTTAATTGGAAACATTTATAGTGTCAAACATTTGATTAATGCTCTGGGATTTAATTGAAAGGAGTAAGCATTTCTTAAATCAACTCAGCACAGTAATATGATTTTTTAAAAAGATTCCTAGACTAGGTTAAAATTTATTTGAAAACTGAATAATATTTCAAAAGCAATCCTCATCATGTAATGGTGATTTGCCATCATTTCTGTTAAGCAAATATTTTGGGGACAATTACTTGCCAACAGGTAATTAGAAAAAAAAAATAGTTGTCAATAAATGCAATACTGCTTTTGGTTGATGGCCAGTAATAGTTCAGAAACATGTTGATTGTGATTTCACTCTACTGTAGAGTTTTTGGTATAAGACAAAACTTCCTACATGTTTAACCCTTTAAATAACATAGTATAAGAAGGAAAAGCCCATTGCCTCTAGAATAAGAGTTGCTCTGTGTGGCTGGGACCCTCTAAACTAAAAGAACTAGGACATAGTGTAGGGATCAAGCATTAAGGTAATATTCAAGAAGTCCAAAGTGGGACCCAGTTTTTTTTTTAATGTGCAAGAAGTCCAAAGTGGGACACAGTTACATTCAGAAGAAGGAACATTTTGACAGCAATTTTTGCTCATAAAGCACACAAATTAGGTCTCCAGATGGTGCCCTGTAGACATAATTAAGCATTGCAATAAATCACATGGCAGTGACATGGCAATTTTTCTTGGGCCCTTACCCCTCCCTTGTTAGGTGCTTGGGGAGGTGCACCCAGACATTCTTTCAGGTGTTCTGAAACAATGATGTACCATCTATTAGGGGCCCAAAGGGGGATGCTGCCATTAACTTTTTACTGTCAGCCAGGACAGATAATAGGTGCAAGATGTACTCTGGTGCTAAGATATTACTTCTCACTGTTGTAGTACACTTAGTATTGTAAAAGAGAAAACAAAGAGTGGAGAGAAAAGTGTTGCAAGGCACGTCTACATGATTGTTCCAGTTTGAAATATAAAACAGTTTAACATGCCAATCAGTTCTTTGATTTCCACACCACCAAACGGCTTGCTTTACATTTCTTTTCCCCACCAAATTAACTACCAAATCTGGTTTTCTGGAAACATGTATTCCTTATCCCTTTGTTCCTTCAACATGTGCGTATTTCAGTGTTCCTCAAACTTTAGTAATGTATAAGTGTCTTTAAAACCCCAAGGATATATATCCACAGATCCACCCCCGCATAACCAGGATACGTGGACATTTGCTTGAGAAACACTGACTTAAGAACTGAAAATCTGATTCTTAGGAAAATGTCCTATAATGCAAAATAGTCTATGCAAAATAAAAGTAAATTGTATTTTTATACTGGGCAAAATACTTCCATAGAATTAAAAAACATAAAATTTTGAAATTCTCTTTAGTTTGAGAAATTAATAATATATTTTTTATTTTTATTTTTATTTTTTCTTCTTTGGTATAGATGGGATCTTGCTATGTTGCCCCAGCTGATCTGAGACTCATGGCCTGAAGCGATTCTCCCACCTCAGCCTCCTAAAGTGCTAGGATAACAGGCATGAGCCACTATGCCCAGCCTGATGTACTTTAAATACCTACCATGTATCAGGCACCATAACAGGCCTTGGGCCTACAAAGCTTATTAGGGATTTCCCTCTCTGTCAAAAAAAGAGAGTGGAGAGCAACAGATCATCTGTGTTCTCATGCAGCCTATGTGATTCTGAATTTCTGGGTGACCTGAATGGAATTTTGCCACTTTCCACTCTGTTGCAGGCTATTGAAACAGGACTGAAAGGACCTCCAAACGTTGAAAAGCATGTGTTTTAGTTACAGCAAATGAGGATCTTCTCTTTCCAGTGTTCACTAGGTCCTTGCATTTATTTCCCATGGCTGCTGTTACAAACTACCACAAACTTGGTGGCTTAAACAACACACACTTATTATCTTACAGTTCAGGAGGTTGGAAGCTTGAAATCAGTTTCACTGAGCCAAAGTCAAGGTGTCAGCTGGGCTGGTTCCTTCTGGAGGTTGCCCTCATTCCTTGGCTCATGACCCCTACCTCACATCACTCAACTCCTGCCTCCATCATTTTACCTCTTACCTCCCTCTGATCTCTCTCATTACTTTTATAAGAATGCCTGTGATTCATCAGGCCCACTAGGATAATGCAAGATAATCTTCTCATTTCAAGATCCTTGAGTTAATCACATCTGCAAATTCCCTGTTGCCGCATAAGGTGACATTCGAAGATTCAGGAGATTAGGATGCAAACACCTTTGGGGCCACTATTCAACCCACCACTGTCCCTTAGGTCCCAAATCTCGTTTTGCAGTCCTGACCCCATGCCTTCAACCATATATCTCAACTTAACTTTGACATCACTTCATAGTGAACAAGTTTCAGCACAAGTCAACTCCTTCCCCCTGTAAAATCTGTTCCACAACATTAGTTTTCTTTGTCTTGTAACAACATTGTCATTGTACCTTTTATACAATTTTAAAACCTGAGTGTTGTTTCAAAAATCTGTATCCTTTCTTTATCCCCCATATGCTCTCTGCCTCCTAAGACCCAACATTCTGCCTTTGCAATGCCTCCCAGTCTAACCCTTTGTGCATCTCAGCTGCTACCAAACTCTGCCTCACAACAGTCACGTGTCCTGGTGAGAACTGCGTAAGATTCCTAGCTAAATGTCTATACTTTTGCACCAGATTTTTTTTTGTTTTTTTGAGATGGAGTCTCACTCTGTTGCCCAGGCTGAAGGGCAGTGGTCCAATCTCGGCTCACTGCAACCTCCACCTCCCAGGTTCAAGTGATTTTCCTGCCTCAGCCTCCCAAGTATCTGGGCCTACAGGTGAGTGCCACCACATCAGGTTAATTTTTGTATTTTTAGTAGAGACGGGGTTTCACCATGTTGGGCAGGCTGGTCTCAAACTCCTAACCTCAGGTGATCCTCCTGCCTCGGCCTCCCAAAGTGCTGAGATTATAGGCGTGAGCCACCACGCCCGCCAGTTTGCTCTTGATTCAACTCAAGAGAGTGCCTGGAATAGAAAAAAATGATTAGGTCAAAAATGTTTTGGCATGAAAATTGGTGGCATCTGTATGCAACAAAGCCTAAATAACATCTTTCTAACTGCTTAATTACTGGATCCACATTTATTTTTCTTCAAAAATGCATTTTGTGTGTCAAGCAGTAGCTGTAATAGATACTGTTCTCAACTTTAGAGCTTCTCTACACTGGCACATTGCTACTGTCCACTGTGACTGGGGCCCCGCCATTCTTTGAAAGTTTCTCCTGTATTAACATCCAGTGTGTGGCTCACATGAGGGTGGGGGTCTTCACATCTTCCTTGCCTTTCATGCACTGACAAACACGGAGCACTCAGTGTTACCCCAAACTCCCTTTAGCAGGTAGTTTTATCTCTATAATTGAAAGCACAGTCTAAAATAATTCTTCTCCATCAAGCTTTGCTTTTTTTTTTTTTTTTTTTTTTTTTTTCAGAATCTACTCTGTCACCAGGCTTGAGTGCAGGGGCATGATCTCGGCTCACTGCAATCTCCACCTCTTGGGTTCAAGCTATTCGCCTGCCTCAGCCTCTCAAGTAGCTGGGACTACAGGTGCCGGCCACCACGCCCGGCTAATTTTTTGTATTTTAGTAGAGACAGGGTTTCACCATGTTGGTCAGGATGGTCTCCATCTCCTGATCTTGTGATACGCCTGCTTTGGCCCCTCAAAGTGCTGGGATTACAGGCGTGAGCCATCGCACCTGGCCGCTTTGTTCTTAATTGATCTAAGATGCTACCTGCTTGAAACCCCTTACGACCCAATCCCATAGAACCATCAGAATTAGACGTGCCAAGAGTCAAAGCATGTGATTTCTTAGTTGAATGATATGTCTCTTTCCTAAGGTCAGAAATTCTTTGAGGACAGGGACTATGACAACACATGGCAGATAGTGTTAAATACAAAATAAAGCTAAACAGAAGCATTTGCATTCATTCAAAGTTAAAACCGATGTTTTGTAAAGAAATTGATCTCAGAACTTGACTAAATTTTTACCAGCTGTAAGCAAACCACTTCTTTGTAGGTAATGAACATTAAAACATCCATTCACTGAGATAATGATTTTTCTGGAGTTTGTTAAACTTAGCTTATTTTTGATATCCTAATCCAGCTGTAGTTTCACAGAAATAGTGTAAACCTTTAACCATAAATTTTATGTCTCTTAGTTTTATTCAGAATCTCAGCTGTCATATCACGGGAATCGTGTATGGTGCGAATAAGGAATTTCTACCCCATGCTTACATACAGAAAGAAAACTAGGTATCGACTTAAACATTTACTACCTAAAGATATGCTTTGAATTCTTACTTATTGCTCAGGAACTCCTCAGAAATTTGCACTTGATTTGAATTCCCGTTGAACCACCTGTAAATGTTAACTTTGAAAATGCAGCTTCAAAGACATCTTATGATAGATTTCTGCTTTAAGACTCTGTAAACTACTGTGCATTTGTGTTTCAGGAAGAGGCAGCACATCTAACTTCATGTTTCATCAGTTTGGGGTATTAGGTCTTCTTTATAGTTGGCTGAAGTGTTAGAGCAATAGGATTTACAGAGGCTTAGAGTTATTTTTCCTTCCAAAGTCTCTTTTATTAAACTCCTTGACATTTTCTTAAAGTTTTATTAACCTTCCATTGAGATGAAACATAAAAAGTTCTTTATACTGAAAAATAAGAATAATATTTTTAATAACTGCACCCACTGTATTCCCTTTCCCTTATCAGAAGCTTGTGTCTCTTCCTGTGTCACATTATTCCATTGAGGCAGGAAGCTAATCCATGAGGTGCAGAGTCCCTAGGAAGAAGAAAGTATGAAGTAGAGGAAGTCCAATTTGACAGGAAGTAGGAGACTGGCTGCTTCCAGCCTAGAAAAGTATGGGGAAGAAGAAGAGTGACTGAGGTAGAATAAGAAGATCAGATATAAATCCTCTCCTCCACATGTGCGGGGCTGATTCACAAAAAGAGGGGGTTGTAGAGATTTCCATATAAGTGTGGGGAACCCTGGAAAATCAAGACTAGTGGCTGCCTTCTCAACTGTGCCCTGAGAAAACCATATACTTGCTTCTAGTTGAGAGATCATCAATAGTGCACGTTGATAGATGGAGAGAATTAGACAAATAAGCTTGCTAACACTGTTGAATGTGGCTCATGTCCTAAATATGGTGTGCAAGAGAGCCAGAAATTTATATACCCCAAATGATGAAATGTCAAGGTGCTAAAAGGGTCAGGTGATTCACGTCCACTTGGATTTAAAATGGAGACACAGACTGTTAAGAATTAGTCATCAGAGGTAAAGAACCAAGATCATAGACTACAGCTCTGGGTACCTACAAAGTGCCCTCAGTGGGGTCAAACTCCACCCCCAGCCCAGCCCAGCCAGCTGTGAGGTCAGCCCATGGCTCTGAGGTCCCTCCCATTGCCATGAGGTCATCTAAGGTCCCTCATATGTATGGACAGGAATGGGTGAGTTGGATCAATGATACTCTCATAGATTGAACATTTTGCAAAAAGGTCTATAAGTATAAAAGGACTGTTTAAAACCCCAAACACTGAAATATTAATTGGAAAGTTTACATAGCATTCCCTGCGTCTAGTCAACATACAGCATGATAAGGGCATATAAGAAAAGTTGTATCAATTATAAAAAACAAAAAAGGCTATTTTTTTGTACATTGGAGTAGTGGAGTTTTTAATTTTTCTACCTCTCTACCTACATGTAAAGTTCTCTTTATGGAGTTATCCATACCCAATGTCAAAATGGTGTACATTACATATACATATTTGGTAAATATTTGCTAAATGACCCAGTGAGCTCCATTACTGATTCGGTGGTATGGAGTTACAGAAGGCAATAAAAACCAACACCTCATACCCTTCCCTTTTTTTCTCATCAGAATCAGAAGCATTTTAATGAGGGATTAGGTAGTTGGACATGATACTAGTAACTTTCTCTATGGAATGTCACAAATACTTTGTCCTTATTATTTGTGATTGCCCCTGTAATTTGTTTGGGCTCCTATAACAAAATACCATAGACTGGGTAACTTATAAAAACAAGAAATTTATCTCTCACAGTTCTGGAGGCTGGAAGTCCAAGACAGAGGTGCTGGCAGATTCAGTGTCTAGTGAGAGCCTGTTTCCTGGATCATGAACAGCTCTTTTCTTATTGTATCCTCTCATGGTGGAAGGGGAAGGTAGCTCTCTGGGGTCTCTCTTATAAGGGCATTAATTCCATTCATAAGGGCTCCATCCTCATGGCCTAATCACCTCCCAAAATCTCCACCTTCGAACACCATCATCTTGGTGATTAGGTTTTAATATATAAATTAGGGGTCGGGGAGGTGAAAACATTCAGTTCATAGCAGCCGCCTTCAAGTTCTCAGATTCAATGAAGTATTCAAGATGGACACCTGTAACTCCAAACTCAAATATGAAGGGTAGATGTGATTTGTAGTAACCGTTTTACTAGGGACAATCTCACCTGAGGACAAAAAGGTGCACATACCAGAGCAATGGGAAGAGATCTTACAGGGTACTGTAAATACCTAAGGGAGTTGCCAGGGATGATTTCCTTGTCAAGCAAGCAATCGGGAGCTGCTGCTCATAAATGTAAAGTCCAAAGAAATGAGTCAAAACAGCATATAGAGTTCTGCAATTCAAGAGCTGTGACCTCATTCACAGGATTCAGTAAAAAGGCACTGTCTTCACTCTCTCCTTCCAACCACAACTGAAGGGGAAGAAGGAGGGCAGAATACAGGGAGGGAAGGAGGCGCCGTGTCAGAGAGAACCACCCAGCCCATCCCTTCTGCTCCCAAAGCCACCATAACCACAGACCTAGCCCACCCAGGCAGAAGGGAAAGACAGAGGTTATTAGGAATTAGATGGAAGGTTTTAAATAAACAGAACTGACTTTCAAGAACCCAAATGAGACACTTCAAAAAACCAAGAGACCGAAAAGTCAGAGAGTTAAGCTGAGATGTCATTAAACATCCCCACTGCCCAGAATACAGAATGTGGTTGACAAGATAATTAGAAAAAATAAAACTGTTTGAAGTTTGTCCTACAGAGAGTTTAGATTCCTCATTAAACTGGTTATATGAGGCTCATGACTCCTACATCTTATGGTTACTTTCAAAATTAAATGAGGTTAAAGTCATGAGACTAATGCCTAGGAGGCACTTAATAAATGCTACTAACATTCCTCCTCTCTTCTTCTAAATGGTTTCTGGTATCTTTTCATCTTTATTTATCTCCATTAAATAACATTATTTACACATAAATTTATACATATAAAGTCATTTATAGAAGGATTTTCATATTAAATTACTGTATATATCTGTGCATATATGCACATATGTGTGTGTGCATACATTTGCTTTTATGTGTGCATTTGTGTGTTTAAATGAAATGACACCCCATGCCACCTTCATCTGTTTTCTAGAGGCAAGACTAGACCTCTCTACCTTGATCCAGAAATAGCACTGGCCTACAGTTGTCTCAGAAAAGGTCAAGGGAGATGGGACATTCTAGGCCAAAAAGAAAAAAAAAAAAGAAGTGTGAGAGTCAAAGCCTAAAATTGGTAATGAATAGTCTTTTGAGAAATAGGTAAGAGACCCAGTCAGGCAAAAGCAGAAGATTCCCATTGGAGTTAATAAAAGGAGACAAAGTTGAATGAATATGGAGGATCAAGATGGGAGGATTAAGGTGGGAGAATTAAGACTTGATTCTGTGGGCTACTGGTTTTCTTTCTTCCTTCCTTTCCTCCCTCTTTCCTTCCTTCTATCTTCCTTTCCTCCCTCCTTCCCTTCCTTCTATCCTTCCTTCCTTCTCTCCTTCTTTTCTTCTTTCTTTCCTCTCCCTATTTCTTTTCTGTAAGCACCAACAGGTAGATTTTCTACAAATGAGCTCTCACTGAGAAGTTCAACATGTAAAGCAGATAAAGGCAAAACTATTCTGGTCGAAGAAGGGAAGAGGGGCCCAGAGATTACTGTACTCAGAACCCCCAGGGTGCCTCCTGCAAAACACCTGAACACCCTCTAAAAAAAACACACTTACAACAAAAAAGCGCCACGGCAGCCAGCGCCGAATTCTTGCTGTTTTTTTTTTTTAACAACGTGGTGATCAACTGAGTAGAAAAGTGAAACATGATGGGCAGGGCCAGTGATAGCACTCGTCGTGGTGACTGTGCACAGTGTGCACATGACTAAGCTAGAGCTGTGGTCCCAGATCTCTCTTCTCTGCAGGGCTCTGGATTGGAGTTGGCCACAAGAGATCTTGTGTGGGATTTGAAAGGCAGAAATGAACACAGTTGTGTTCAAGATTGGCTGTTTTCGGTGCCTGTTGCAGCTCACACATGCTGCCATGAGCCCACAGTAATTCCAGCTCCTGCCACATCTCCTTCAGTTTCTCAGATGAAGACTGGGCTAGTTGTATATTTAGCTCATGAGACCGTGCTCCAACAGACCCACCACATCCTTGAAGTTGGCTGCTGAGAGGAGCAAGAAAAAGATGTGGGTTTCCGTTTTCCCTTGCTTTCTTACACATCGCAGTCATCATTTCTTCCCAACTGCTTGTTCTATTGATTTCAAGCTCAAACACTAGGGGCAGGATCAAGGGGTACATGAAAAATTGTTTCACCAGCTCCCACAGTGTAGTAAAGTCACATTTCCATAATAAACCCCTTCTTCCATACCCTGCCCTGTTTTGTCCTGCTCTGACAGAAGCCTGGGTAATGCCCTCAGTCTAAGGTTTGGGTGATAATTTCCTTCCATGGTAAGTTGATCTTAAAATGATGGTGAGTCTTGGCCGGGGGCGGTGACTCACGCCTGTAATCCTAGCACTTTGGGAGGCCGAGGCGGACAGATCACGAGGTCAGGAGATCGAGACCATCCTGGCTAACACGGTGAAACTCCATCTCTACTAAACAAAAATACAAAAAATTAGCCGGGCGTGGTGGTGTGTGCCTGTAGTCCCAGCTACTTGGGAGGCTGAGGCAGGAGAATGGCGTGAACCTGGGAGGTGGAGCTTGTAGTGAGCCGAGATCATGCCACTGCACTCCAGCCTGGGCGACAGAGTGAGACTCTGTCTCAAAAAAAAAAAAAAAAAAAAAAGAGATGGTGGGTCTTCCGGGTGGAAGTGTTCGTTTGGAACCAAGGCTCAAGGATGTTGAGATCTCTTAATACCGATTTAGAAGTGTACCAAGATAAGAAATAGAGATGACAAAAAATGCCATGAGTTTTCTCAGGGGAAAACATGAAGTAATAAGCAGGCTAATAATTACACTCTATGCGACTTTCTAGGGGACAGCTAGAAGCAGGGAGAGAAAGAAATCAGTGTAGGGGCCAAAGGAGAAGTCAGAGGAGTTGGCACAAGTCTGGAAGAGTATAGTGTCATGAAATCCGCAGAGGCGAGTTGAAGGAGGAAAAGATTGGTAGTTTCCAAGACTGCAAAAATATCAAAGAAAACAATCTGTATTGAGTAGGAGAAGGAGAACAGACTTTGCAAGAACAGCTACTGTACAAGCGGTGCACATTCTGCCATGCAGGAACCAGTGCCCACAATGGGCCTTAACAGATCCCATCCCTTTTCAGGGCCTGGGGCTGGGGTCACTCTACTCTTCTCGCTTCAAGAGAAGAGATTTGTTTTTACCATTTAGCTTAGCAGTTTATCAAAGCAGTCTTATTTCTTCTCTGAAAGTAAGAGAAATGCAAGAAAATGTACTATGATAGGGAGGTGAAAATGGAAAAAAAAAAGAGTACATTGTGCTGGCAGGAAACAGTAACCTCCTCAGGTCGCATTTTGTCTGTTATTTTATTTATTTGTTTATTTATTTATTTATTTATTTTTGAGATGGAGTCTCGCTCTGTTGCCCAGGCTGGAGTGCAATGGCACGATCTCGGCTCACTGCAACCTCCACCTCTGGGGTTCAAGTGATTCTTCTGCCTCAGCCTCCTGACTAGCTGGGATTACAGGCACCACTCCCGGCTAATTTTTGTATTTTTAGTAGCGATAGGGTTTCACCATGTTGGCCAGGCTGGTCTCAAACTCCTGACCTCGTGATCTGCCCGCCTCGGCCTCCCAAAGTGCTGGGATTACAGGCATGAGCCACTGTGCCCAGCCACATTTTGTATGTTATATGCCATAGAAATTCATTTATTCCGTCAAGAAATATTTAGTCCTAATTATGTAGTCTTTTTCTATTGGCTACAGTTTAGACTGGGAAAGATGTACTTGGTAATAAATTGAACTCAGTGAAAATTTAATCAGTGATTTTGTTCTAGAGCCATGCTCAAACCCCCCAGTGAGGTACATAACATCTCAAAGAACAAGGGATAAATTACTATTAAATTGGAAAGGACAAAGAATACAACTTCCTAGGTGTAGAAATCTTAACCCACACAAAGAAACAGCTTGTGTGCAAAGAAGGTGATCATTCATGTGATTTTCACTGAAGTCTTCTTGAACTTAACTGACTGTTACCTCATTAATTATCCCCTACATACATGATGGATGGCATGTGTAACCCATTACCGTGTGTCTACACTACGCTGTGCCGGACTCCCAAGATTTCACTGTAACTTTGTGACTTTCTTTCAGGTTGGCGGAAGTATATTGGAATATAGGTAACAGACAGTTTTTTTTAATAGAAATAATCTTAAACCTACTCAAACATATGAAAAAGGCAAAGTATTTGCACATATTGTCACTAAACCACTATTATTACAGAAACATCCAACAGTCAATTATCATCAGGCAATAGTATTTTGCAACTTTCTAGGTGAGAACTTGTGGTTTTTTTAAAAAAGAAAACTATTTCCTTCTAAGACTTCAGAAGACCACCTATATTGTGCATGTGGAAGGCACAAGGTGTCCCATTGACTGAAGGAATCCTGTGTCTTGGATAGATGCTAGCTGCTTTAGTAATTAGGCTTCCAAAAACACAACCAAGGCACTCGCTGGCATCTTTATGAGACCTCCAAAGCACCTGGATAGAGGCTGAAAATGTTGTTTGTTCTGGAATGGCCAAATCTTGGGCGATAGAGCAAGCTTGGATAGATGAAGCTGTAGAAATGCATGCTTTCTCATTGGCATCTGTTCTTGTCCAATTCTCAATAAAAGTGTCCATTAAAACGCCAAATAACACCAAGGCAAAGAGAACACATGTCAAGAGGAGAGGTTAGTCAGGTTCAGTTCACACCTGTGGGTCAGCTTGCTCCAGGTTCTCCCCCCAAGTGCAGATGAGTCAGAATCTTAGGAGTTAAAGATCAAAAAGACGTAACAGCTCATTTTATCCAGCCCCAGGCACCAATGCAAGAATGCCGTGGGTCTCACTTTGGAGGGTCTGGTTTTGTGTGTTTGGGGTGAGGACAGCTCTCTTTGAGATCGCACTGCTTGCACAGAAGGAAATTCTGATCTCCCAAGGAGGCAGAAGTGGGCACTGTACAAACAGAAAGAGCTTTTAAATGTGCAAAACCCTTTATTTTCAGGGGGCTGAAGGAACTTTTTCCATGTGTACTGTTAAGGAAAAAAAATGCTATTTAAACAAAACCTGACTGCAGCTGTGTCTGCTTTCTCGGCCAGTGACATAATTCATCTTTGGGGTAAATAGTCCTTTTGTTTCAGCCTATTTTTGCTCCCCCACCCCGACCCATGAGGGAAAAAATGAAGACCCGTGCACACATCATGAATGAGTTAGTATGAGACCAAAAGTATAAATGGACATACAGACATACCTAAAAGATCTGATTCATTGTAATAAAATGAGATAAATTTTTGGTTTTCTTGGGAACTCTGGGAGAGAAGACTTCAAGGGTGTGAGAAAAGATAAAAGACAGATATAAGAATGATCTGAAGCAGTGGTTCTCAAAGTTGGCTGGACACTAGAATCAACTGGGTAGCTTTGAAAATGTCGGTGATCTCACCCCAAATGCTTCCGATTTCATTGGTTTGGGGTAAGGCTTGTGCACTGGGATTTTTGGAAGCTCTTTAGTTGATTCTAACACACAGCAAAGACTGAGAACCATGATATAGAGAGACTGAAGCAGAAGGTTCCATAAAGGGATGCAACCTATAAGAGGGTTTCTCTCTTAGGAAGTAGCTAATACATTTATAAAATTATGTTTGACATTAGATTGGAAATTGTTCTCTTCTCTGTGATATAATCATTTCTCACTGCCTACCTGCTAAACATCATTAAAGCTCTCATCATCAGGGGCTCTGTGGGATAGAGGAAGAGAGGATCCCATGAGTGGGACAGAGCAGAGCAGAAGTGAAATCTCAGCTTTGGGTGCTGTGATGGAAGCAGGACCACTGGGAATTCAGAGGGCCAGAAACTTACAAAGTGAATGTGAAAATGGAATACCCAGCCATCTGCCTAATTCTAGAGATTTGGGGGAAAATACAGTCATATCCCAAGCCATTTCTATTTAAATGTTAATAAGAAGGAAGTCAAGAGAAAACCAAAGATTGAGAATATCCAGACAACAAAGATTTGGGTTCCCAGACTATCTGGGGGGCAGGGAGTGGACTTCATGATTATCATTGTGGAGAAAAAGAAAATCAAACAGAAGGGATTGGCACTGCAGAAAATCCCTGGCCAAGACAAGATGAGACATTGAGTATTTGACTCTCAGGTTTGGATTCTTCTCATTAGATTCTAGAACCCCATGATCTGGTGATGATGTTCCCTTACTGCTGGGAGAGTTAAAACTTAGCTCTGGAAATACAAACAGACTTGGCAATTCAACCAGACTTCATGTTATGGAGACAGTCCTAGGCACAAACCAAGATGTTTATAATCTAAAGCAGATTATGCATTAATGTCCACATGTGAAAACAAACTGTATGATTATTATCGACCAGCATATCATTATAGACAAGCAAAGGTGGTGTGTGTGTGTGTGTGTGTGTGTGTGTATGTGCGTGTGTGTGCATATTTTAAGGAAAAGAACCTTGCTTTGAGGTGAGTATGCATGGGTCAAAGGAATGAAAAGGAAGTAAAGAACATGGAAATTCTTCAAGTGAAATAACTGACGGCTGGCAATATGTCACAAACAGCTCTGTTCAGAGTAGATTTTATTAAAACTATGTGAATTTTTAAAAATGAGTCTCTAGGGAGAACTGATTCTGGTTTCTAAGCTCACAATTATCTCTGGGTTCTTTTTTCCTTCTTCATGTCCTTGTTTTTTGTTTGTTTGTTGAGCACTGTTCTGTGAAATTCAGAGAAGCAAATTTTTAAATTTCAAGGCATCATGTGTTCCAAATTTTCTTCTTTGCAACTACTTAAAACTTTGCTTACAAACAGCCATGAAATCAACTGACACATTTCTGACTACACTAGATGTATTAAATGAGATAAATGTGAAGCCACCAACTCAGATATGGCACACAACAGGTGTTCCATACACATGTATTTAATCCTAGGTCTCACTTCCGTGCGTCAAATTTGTGTAGGTAGATTGCTGGGTCAGAGAACATATCTACCTTTTGTAGATAGACATTGCTAGATTCCTTTCCACAAATGCCAAACCAATTCACTGTCCCCAACACGGTGTTTAAGAATGCCATTCCCTTGTGTCCTGGCCTTTGCTATGTTTATAAATTTTTACTTTTAAACCAGTTATTTTAATAATGCATAGAGACACACTACACTACAAAATATTCATGTTTTTACCTCTGGATCTTTGTGCGATTGAAAACAATTTTTGTTTACATCGACATGAATCATTGAACAAACATTTAGTAAGACCTATATGTCTTGATTTACATGATGAAGAAACTAAACAGCATGGCTTTCATCGTCAGCCCTTGAAGACGCTGATGATAATCATGACGTTCCTTATGCCACTGGGGACTCCTTAGCCAAGATCCTGCTCCTCGAGGGTGAGCAAATAAACACGTTTATAAGAAACAGATGGTTATGTGAAGACTTTTCACTATAACAAATAGTGTGTCAAGATGATGACTTTCTTCTCCAAGTACTGTAAAGATCTGGGATTTCCTTTGGTGTGGAAGGTAAGTGCTGCATGCATCAGCCAGACCTCCAGTCCAAGCGTGATGAAGATAAGGATGAGGAATTGCCCAAATATTTTAAATTCCATCTTTCAGATTGTATCTAGATCTGATTGCATCTAAAATAGGACTTACTCAATGCTTCATTTCTTCCCAATTTTGGTTGATTCCCCTTTGAAAGAGGGACCAACTTTATACTCTCAGATGTTCTTTTGATAGATACTTTACTTTTGGAAAGTTCTGAGTTAGAAAAAAGAAATTGGAGTATTTCTGGGGAATAACAGGCTTAAAAACAGGCTTGAAATATTGATAGGAGGGAAGGAATTCTTTAAGGTATTCTTGTCTAAGGAAAAGCAACTCATGGAGGTCTGAATTATTTATGTGCTGTTGTAGATGATTGAAATGCAGCCCCTCATATCACTTGACCATCCTCTGCCAATCTGACGCTAACTCTGGGGAAACAACCTGACCTCTTTATTTTCTTCCCAAATACTGTGACTTAGATCTTAAGAGCAAAACCATTTTTAGCTATAGTAGGGAATCCTAGGATTTCACTGTCATACTAATTAGAACTTTGGAATTTCATAATTACTGGGTACTGATAGGGGAAGCTTAACCCACATTCCTAGTTTTTAAATTGCAACGTGGGTCAGGCGCTATGGCTCATGCCTGCAATCCCAGCACTTTGGGAGGCTGAGGCGGGTGTATCATCTGAGGTCAGGAGTTCAAGACGAGCCTGACCAACAAGGTGAAACCCTGTCTCTACTAAAAATACAAAAATTAGCCACGCGTGGTGACACATGCCTGTGATCCCAGCTACTCAGGAGGCTGAGGCAGGAGAATCACTTGAACCCAGGAGGCAGAGGTTGCAGTGAGCCAAGATCATGCCACTGCACTCCAGCCTGGGCAACAGAGCGAAACTCCCAAAAAAAAAAAATCCAATGTGTTCCATCTACAGAGTAAATGTGTTACTTGCCTGGTTCTTAAGATTAAAAGATACTTTCCACTGAGGTCTAAGAGGGTTTTAATCCCTGCATTTAGGTCTAATTGCTGTTTCCATAGCTTCTTGCTACCTGATACGATTATTTTCATTCCTGGATCCCAGAGTCATAAACTTTGTATTATTTGAATACACATATTTTCTGTTATAATAAAACAAGAAAAATCATGACAACACTGAAAACTATGTCCAGCCGGCAAGGTAATGACACATCTCTAGAGGAACTTCTGCTAAATTTAAGATCAGTGGAGCTGGATTGAGAAAACAATGCAGATCCACTTCAAAGGCCACCAGGAGAGAGTCTTTCTAATAAATCAGAGAGGACATGAAAGAGTGGCTCGGGGTGACATTCTCCCACCACTCATTGTCCCAACGTCTGCTCCAACCAGAAGTCAACTTATCTAGTCTTCAACCTCATGCATGGGAGCTGCTTTCCGACGTAGCCAAAGTAGAAAATTGAGGCAAATGTTAATAATAATAAGTGCTGAAAAGAGGCTGATTTTAGAAAATCAATCAAAATATAACCCACATTGAAGATGTGGTCGTCAATATTTAAATGCCAAATTACAGATACCACTATAACTATAAAACAAACACAGAGAAATTAATAAAAATACAATTTGAATGAAACTTTTTAATGTCTTTTTGGACTTTGATAGACCAATTAGACAAAAGTAAATGAGCACAGTAAAAATATTAGGAATTTAAAGTTTTTTAAATATTTTAAATTTACATATAGATTATATTACATTTCAAACATCTATAGAACATTGAAGAAAGTTGAGCATGTATCATGACATTAATAAAAGCTTGTTATAAGAAGCTCTTATGAGAATTTTTCCAAACTGAAAAGAAATTCCTCAGAGTTCCGATGTGTGCAATGTACAATGAAATGATTACCTCCTAAGATTTATGCAAACTTAAATGTTATTTGTATTGTTAGTAGCTAGAAGTTAGCTAGTAGGTAAGCATTTTTTGCTGAGTTTATGCCGTGTCTGCTATCATACCAAATAAGAGAATGATCCCAAGGTATCAACTATCTGGATTTCCATTATACTAAATTGCCTTTTCTCCTGATTAAGTCAACTGAAAATAGTCATACTCAGTTAAAATGAATGTAAAGAAAAAAGTCCTTTTGTATAGCTGTTGCTAAGAGATACTCTGTGCTAAAACTGAAATAGTCTCAGAACGATGGGATTATTACCTTGGTTCATTTCACACCTAGACAACTTGATGCAAATTTTGCCCATATGCAGAACTGGTCCATTGAGAAAGCCTGGGGTAAAAATATTTAGCTCCCAGGCTAACCAATCACAGCCACACGTTAATTCTAAATAGAGTCAAACTGATACGTTTCAATGAACTACTTCCGATTTATGTCAGAGAGCAGTTGGTCTTATTATTAGGCAAATTCGTAAGTTCCAGTCTTCAGCTTTTCTTAGTCATCTTTGATATGCTCTCGGCCTAATCAGGACGCACAGAAAAATTGCAGGTATGGACATTTTGAAGCAGTGGCTTTCAGTGTCTTTTTCAAGGCTCCAAAATACGGCTTGAAAGGAAAAAAAAAAAAAGGCACTCGGATGAACTTAGAAGAATGCCAAAGTGAGAGAAATGAGGGAAAAGAGAAATGGGAATGTGTGCAGAATGATAAATTGACTCTACGTCAAATGAAATAGATTTTGAAATAACTGTGAAAAGTGTTAAATGTCTGAGCATAAAGGGCCTGCCACTGACAAAAGATGAATAAACGGGGCACTTCAAAGAAGGAATTTTCCAGCTGTGGCTCACAGGAATCTTCAAAAGCTGTTCCATATGAGACAGCAGGAAAATATTTTAATAATAAATAGAAACAAATAACTGTGTATAATGACCGAAATCTGGAGAGAGCTATTTACTCCCCATTACAATGATCAAACAGAGATGGTGTTGGTTGCTTTTTAAGACATGTGTGTTTTAAATTATTATCATTTAAATTCAGACAATGAAAACTTGAGTGTGATTTTTTTTTCATATTCCCAGGAGAATAAGCATAAAGTAATTCTTCAATAATCACTGGGCAAATACCGGAGAGACCACAGAGAAGTTAGAAGAACAGATACTGAGCCCTGTGGCCTTGATTTGGGCATAAAAGAAAAATGTTTTATGTGTTCATGTGTTATTAGGGATGAAACAAATCTCTCAAATGTGAGCAGGGAGCCATGTCACTGAAACCAGAGATGAAGTCGAGAGCCAGGGTCAGGTAGCGTCTCCTGTGTTCACTCTCTCAGCTCAATGCAACTGGCATTCCCTTCTTCAAGGCCTCCGTATGACTTGGCTGAGCTACTCTCATCATTCACACAGCAGGGCTTCCACCCCTTTTCTTGGAATATCTGATCACCTGTTCTAGCGGAAAATCTTTTCTCTGATGCAGCTGACATGGTCTTCTCATTGTCATCTTTATCCCCTGAACTGTGCATTCAGATCCAAACCAGACTGACGATTGACCAAAGAATAAGCCATCCAGGGCCAGGCGCAGTGGCTCACGCCTGTAATCCCAGCACTTTGGGAGGCCGAGGAGGGCAGATCACGAGGTCAGGAGATCAAGACCATCCTGGCTAATACGGTGAAACCCCGCATCTACTAAAGAAAAGAAAATACAAAAAATTACCCAGGTGTGGTGGTGGGCACCTGTAGTTCCAGCGACTCGGGAGGCTGAGGCAGGAGAATGGCATGAACCTGGGAGGTGGAGCTTGCAGTGAGCTGAGATCATGCCACTGCACTCCAGCCTGGGCGACAGAGTGAGACTCCGTCTCAAAAAAAAAAAAAAAAAAAAAAGCCATCCAGTATTCTCCTGAAAGGACTTCATGACCAAAACCAGTAGGCTGAAACTCATGCACACAGGGACCCATGCTCAGAAGGGCTGGCCTGAGGTTTAATGCTCTGCAGTAGCTGTCTTCACATTGTTGATAATTGTATCGATGAATTGTTATTTTGCAGACTGCATCTGATGGAACCAGGGAACTTCCTCCGGCAACTTAGAGCTTTGACTCACATTTAGTCTCCCTTCCCACTGCTTCCCACCCTCCCTAGGTTGGGTTTCTGGTTGCATGATCTCTGTCTCCTGGCCCCAGGCCCTGCCTGGCCTTCCCATCCCTGACCTTCCACACATCGATGGTTGCTGCTGTCCAAGTGGCAACTGGACCATGTCAGCTGAGGGGAGAAAACCTCTGCCTTTTGCCATCACCCTCTGTCCCCTGGGGTGGGCCAGGCACACACATGCCCTGTTATTTCCGGGAAAGGGAAATTGGGCAGCAGCTCCCAACCCAGGTGGCTCCATGGTAGCCTCTCATCCACCTTCTGTCCAGGTACAGAGTTGACAATCCCTTGAGGGTCACCCAAACACAGTGAATCGGGGCTGTGGGAGATAGACTTCCCTGCCTCTGGCAGGTGCCCCATAACATTATTTAGCTAGATCTAAAGAAATCCTTCTATGCCAAGTCTCTGCTTAGATACCTATGAATAACAAGAAACTGATTACTTTGTGTTGTAAAATGCTGAATCCCTGGCGAATTTTTATTCAAAAGTTCTTTATAGGCCGGGCACAATGGCTCACAGCTGTAATCCCAGCACTTTGGGACGCCGAGGCAGGTGGATCACCTGAGCTCAGGAGTTCAAGACCAGCCTGACCAACATGGTACCATCTCTACTAAAAATACAAAGAATTAGCCAGGAGTGGTGGCAGGCGCCTGTAGTCTCAGCTACTTGTTAGGCTGAGGCAGGAGAATCACTTGAACCTGGGAGGTGGAGGTTGCAGTGAGCCGAGATCATGCCATCGTACTCCAGCCTGGGCAACAAGAATGAAACTCCATCTCAAAAAAAAAAAGAAAAAAAAAAGTTCTTCATATTAAGCTGAAAATTGGTACTACATTATTGCTACTAACAGATCCTAGTTCTACCATCCAGAAAAAAGCAAAAAAGCCTGTGTCTCTCTTCCATAGAATAACTTCTAATAGTTGAAAACTGAATGTCATATTCTCCCAATTCTTCAGGAAAAACATTCTATTTTGTTCGGCTTTGCTAAGTAAAGAGGTATCAAGGCTTCTTTTCAGACTGGCTAAATTCCTTTGGAATCACTCTTGTTGCTTACAGTGATATAAGTTACACCAGACTTCCTCTGACAAATAGATAGTTCAATAGGAAGATTCCTGCCTCCACCTGGACAATAGGATTTATATTATCACTTGTAATAACAGCCTCACAGTAATGGCTAGCATTGAGTTTGTAGTTAATTAAAAGCCCAGGGCCGACATAAACTCAAATGTGTCTTGTCCCCATCCTTAACTGATCCAATTGATTTTTTAAATCTATGCACTGGACTATGCTTTTATTTCTATTAAGCTTTATCTTTCATGATTTGACCACATTCTCTAGCCAAATGACAACTTTTAAGTCTCCATATTTTTGTTATCAGACCTCATCCCTAGCTCTGTGTTAACAGCCAATTGTAAATGTCCTTTCATGTAAATGTCACTCATTTACTTATTTAAATACATATTGAATTGATCAAAGGAGTAAGAACTGCATTTGGTGCTGGAGAGTCAATGATGAGCAAAACTGGTTCCCACATTCATGGTGCCAATGCTCTACTGATGGTGCAGACATAAGTCAAATATCACACAGGTGAGTGTGCTAAGAGCTGTGGTCAGCAGAGGCCATGAGGACATGAAATGGGAGCAACTTATTTAGTCTGGGAGGGCAGGGAAGACTTTTCTGAAGGAATGAAGACAGGGTAGAGAGCTAAGCAGAGCCATCCAAGAGGTCTATAATGGGACCCACATATATCATTTTAGATCATCTAGTAATTACATTAAAACTTTTTTTTTTTTTGAGACAGATACTCACTCAGTCACTCAGGCTGGAGTGCAGTGGCTCGATCTCGGCTCACTGCAAGCTCCGCCTCCTGGGTTCACGCCATCCTCCTGCCTCAGCCTCCTGAGTAACTGGGACTACAGGTGCACACCACCACACCCGGCTAATTTTTTTTGTATTTTTAGTAGAGATAGGGTTTCACCGTGTCAGCCAGGATGGTCTTGATCTCCTGACTTTGTGATCCGCCCGCCTCAGCCTCCCAAAATGCTGGGATTACAGACGTGAGCCACCGCACCCGGCCAAAACATATTTTTTTAAAGTGAAATTAGACTGAGGGACATGCGAGGGATTGGGAAGATAGTGGTCAAAGAGCACAAAATTTCAGCCAGACAGGAGGAATATGTTCAAGAAATCTATTGTACAGCATGGTACAATAGCTGTATACTTGAAAATTGCCACCAGATGTGGTAGCTCATGCCTGTAATCCCAGTAGTTTCAGAGGCTGAGGCAGAAAGGTCACTTACGCCCAGGTGTTCAAGACCAGCCTGGACAGCACAGCGAGATCCCATCTCTACAAAAGTTTTAAAAATTAGCTGGGCATTGTGGCTTATGCCTATTGTCCCAGTTACCCAGGAGGCTGATGTGAGAGGATTGCTTGTGCCCAGAATGTCAAGGCTGCAGTGAGCTGAGTTAGGGTGCCACCACACTCCAGCCTGAGCAGCATAGTAAGACCCTGTCTATAAAAAAAAATAAAATTGCTAAGAGACTAGATTTTAAGTGTTGCCATTACAAAAAATGGTAAGTATGTGAGATGATTCTTATGTTAATTGTCATTTTACAATGTATATTACAACATAATGTTGTACACCATATATGTAAGCCATTTTTATCAATTAAAAAAACAGGAAAAAAGAATAAAAATACATTCAAAATAAAGAATGGGAGAAAGGGAACAAAATCTAGGGCAAGAATTTTGAGTGGTGAGATTTTATGACTTCTTTATTAAAACTTTTTCTAGAGTCATTAGAGCAGTTTTGCTAAAAAAGAAAAAAGTGAAATTAATTTTAATAATATATTACACCTAATCCATTACATCCAAAATATCATTTCAGCATATAATCAATACAAAGCTATTGAGGTATTTTATGTCTTTTTTTGCATTAAGTCTTTGAAATCTAGAGTCTATTTTATAATGTAGACAAACCACATTTCAAATGTTCAATAGCCACATGTGGCTTGTGGTTTCAACATGGGGCAGTGCAACTGAAGTTAATGAGGTGAGAAATAGAGGGGGGCCCTCCGGCAGAGGGGACCGTGTGTGTCCTGACTTTCTGGCAGGAAGAACAAGACCTGTGGGAGAGACAACAAAAGCCAGTGTGGAGCAAGATGAGTATTAGGAGGTAGGCGGGCCTGATTAAGCAGGACTTCAAGGATGTATTCATTAATTTTATCTTTAGCTCAGGCTGGGCGTGGTGGCTCACACCTCTAATCCTAGCACTTTGGGAGGCCGAGGCAGGTGGATCACCTGAGGTCAGGAGTTCGAGACCAGCCTGGCCAACATGGTGAAACCTCGTCTCTACTAAAAATACAAAAATTTGCCGAGTGTGGCGGCAGGCACCTGTAATCCCAGCTGCTTGGGAAGCTGAGGCAGGATAATCGCTTCAACCCTGGAAGCAGAGGTTGCAATGAGCCAAGATTGTGCCATTGCACTCCAGCCTAGGCAACAGAGCAAAACTTTGTCTAAAAAAAAAATTATTTTTATCTGGATGTAATGCTGAGCCAGTGAAGGAATTTAAGCAAGCATATGACACGGTCATATTTAAAAACCTCCCTTACTTTCTATGTTTCCATATAAATTATTGGTAGAAGCACTGAGTTCTTTGACCAACTACAGAAGGCCAACACTATTCATTGCTTGGACTGATTATGATTTACTAAACTGTAGACTCCAAAAAGTAAAATATGTCTTTTGCACTCACCAGAGAGCTGACACATAGAAGGTCCTCAATATGTATTTGTTGTGTAAATAATGAATAACAATTGAGGGCCTCCCCAGTGGGCTACTTTCCAAGCACACACAGTTGCTTAAAGTCAGGTAGCTCAGCTGTTTCTATGAGAAGCAAGTGGGTCCTTCCCTGTGGCTTCCAAAGTCACAGCCCTCATAACCCTGCATCCCTGACTCACCCCACAAAAGATCTTCTTTCCTCTCAGGGGTAGGAGTTTCTGTCAGTTACAAAACAAACAAAAAATTGAAAGCCTTTAACCCGTTTAGGCTTATCAGAGCACACTCCCCACCAAAATATCTGCTTCTAAGATTTGAGACATTTTGTCCTGTTACACAAAAACCATTAACAACCCACTGAGGCAAAGCACTAAGAATGCAGAACACAAAGCTTGATTCACTCAGCCTCCCACAGACCCAGAAAGAAAATACCAGTTAACACCTTACAGGTCAGCCTGGGCAACATAGTGAGACCTTATCTTTACAAAAAATTTAAAAATTACCTAGCCATGGTGGCATGTGCCTGTGGTTCTTGGGAGCTACTCGGGAGGCTGAGGCAGGAGGATTGTTTGAGTCTGGGAGTTCCAGGCTGCAGTGAGCTATGATTGCGTGCCACTGGCCTCTTCAGCCTAGAAGACAGAGCAAGATCCTGTGAAGAAGAAGAAGAGGAAGAAGAAGAAGAAGAAGAAGAAGAAGAAGAAGAAGAAGAAGAAGAAGGAGAAGGAGAAGGAGAAGGGGAAGAAGGAGAAGGAGAAGGGGAAGGGGAAGAGGAAGAGGAGGAGGAGGAGGAGGCAGTGGAGGGGGAAGGGGAAGAGGAAGGGGAAGGGGAAGGGGAAGGGGCGCCACTGCCCTCTTCAGCCTGGGAGACAGAGCAAGGTCCTGTCTCAAAAAACAGAAGAAGAGGAAGAAGAAGAAGGAGAAGGAGGAGGAGGAGAAGGAGGAGGAGGAGGAGGAGAAGAAGAAGAAGAAGGAGGAGGAGGAGGAGAAGGAGAAGAAAAAGATCTTACAGATTATCTAGCCACCTGTAAGTAGCTCTGGTGAGAACCCACCAGGTTACAGGGAATCTTGGCCGTGTAGAGAAGATGCAGAGATGTTCCCCCAAGGATGTCTTATAGGATTTGGTTGTTTGGTGACCGAAAGAAGAGTTGTGTTTGAGCAAGAAAAACTTGGGGAAGAACAAAGGTCTATTAGAGAGGCATTCATGTCTTAGGTCAGCCTGAGGAATTAGATTTAAACTCTGAGGATAAAGAGGTTAAGGACAAAAGCGAGGGTAATTGTATTTCTGGATGATGCTTGAGTCTTGGTTATAGGCTCTGTGATTCTTCAGGCCCATTCAAAGAATGAGATATCAATATGGAACCGTCCTAACACATCCTGCCACAGGTGTCAAAGCATCTGGCCCTGAGAGCCAGGAGCGTAGGCTTACACCTGCAGAGATGCTGTGGTTAATGATGGGCAAGAAAGGCCTCAGAGCAGGTTCTTATGAATGGCACTAGTAGCAGAGCGTTTCAAGTGGCCAACTGTACCCAAGGAAAGTGAGGCTGATGGATATTCATGTGAAGCAACCCACAGAAACAAGCTGGTCAAATAAAATATAGAACACCCAGTTACATTTTCATTTCAGATGAACAATGAATGATATTGTGGTACGAGACCTAAAATCAGTATTACATGTTGCCTTAATGTTTTAAACTAAGAGGGTCTTAAATGGCCTAACTGCAAGTTCCCCTCTTCACTGTATTCCACAGATACAATTTGCCAGCCAATCTGCCCTCCTTATCATGAAAACCAGGCACAGTGCCTGCCTTTCCCTAGATAATGGGCTTCAGTTCCTTGCCAGTCCATGGAATTGTTCAAACAAGCCAATTTCATTCTCCTGCCAGAGACAGGGTTCACCTCACCCTCTTGATTCTACAAAGCCTGCTTCCCATGGCTCCTGTTATGTTTACTCGGTTCCCAAGTTTAACCTCCAGGTGGCCCTGCGTGGCGTGCAAAGTTCTCCCATACCAGGTTGTATGTGACTAATAAGCTGCTGCCAATCTCATCTCTCTAATGTCAGGTGTCCTATGTTTGACCATCCCCATAACCATAAGGTGGGACTCCTCCCTCACCAATGGAGTAGAGAGGTGACCAAGGCAGATATCCCATTTGGAACATATTTATATTAAAAAATGCATGCTTATCTGAAATTAAAATTTACCTGAGCATTTTGCAACTTTTGTACATGTGTGCTAAATCTGGTAGCCCTCTCTGGAAAGTACCATAAGTAAGGGGCATAGACTTCAGAAGGAGTTGAGGTCATAGTGCCCTGCAGTAAGGTGGATTCAGCCTTGAGGTTCTGGGTTTTGTTTGCTTGTTTATTTGTTTGTTTGGTGTTAATGCTACTTGGACCGCATTTGCACCCAGCCTTGTAAGTTCTGGGAAAGTCAGGTTAAACCTGTGTTACTAACTTGATTCTTCCCAAGACACTGTTTTACCTCTTAATTTTATAAGGAAATTGTTACACATAGTCATTAATCAGGGCCTCGAAGTTGAGATTAGAATTCCAAGTTTTTGACACATAGCACCCCTTCCCTTAATGACTTCTTTCTCTGCCATTTAATTAGCACTAAAAGTTAATGGAGTTTTTTCTCATGTGCCATCTCATTGAGTCGTGGTTGCATTATATTGACTGTGTTGGAACAATAACTCAGTGGTCATTCATCTCACACATGTCTTTTTCTTTCTACTCTGTCACTATTCAATTTTTTGAAGACCGTCCCTTCAATCAGCCATTCTGAAAACCTCTGCCAGATTAATCTTCCTAAATCTCAGCTCTGATTTTCTGCCACTTCCCATCTCAAAATGGTAATTCACCCACAGAGTAAAAGTTACATTCTTTAAGCTCACATTTAAAAATCTTTAATGTTACTTTCCAAGAATTTCTTCATACAAAATATAAATCCCAATTACCTACTGCAGTCTGTACACACTTTGCGTTTTTGTTTCTCAGCTCTTCCGCTTGACCCTTTCCCACCTGATGTCCACCCCCGCATAGACCCCAACGCTACCCATGATATCAGACCTTGTTTAAAGGCACCCTGAGTATCTCCATGGTTAAATGAAAACTTTCTCCAGTGTAAGCTCCCAGAGCATATGATCTGCTTCTCTTCACTGCATAGCTCATAGCATGTTTTCTTTCTTTCTTTCTTCCTTCCTTTCTTTCTTTCTTTCTTTCTTCCTTCCTTCCTTCCCTCCCTCCCTCCTTTCTTTCTTTCCTTCCTTTCCTTTCTTTCTTTCTTTTTCTTTCTTTCTTTCTTTTTCTTTTCTTCCTTCCTTCTTTCCTTCCTTCCTTTCTTTCTTTCCTTTCTTTCTTTTTCTTTCTAACAGAGTCCCACTCTTTTGCCCAGGCTGGAGTGCAATGGCACAATCTCGGCTCACTGCAACCTCCACCTTCTGGTTTCAAGCGATTCTCTTGCCCCAGCCACCCGAGTAGCTGGGATTACAGGCACCTGCCACCACGCCCAGCTAATTTTTGTATTTTTAGTAGAGATGGTACCTTGTTGGCCAGGCTGGTCTCGAACTCCTGACCTCAGGTGATCCACCCACCTCGGCCTCCCAAAGTGCTGGGATTACAGACGTGAGCCACCATACCTGGCCCAAAGCATGTTTTTATACACGTCTTTCCTCCTTGACAGATGAAAAGGTCCATGAGTACAGGAGCCACATCTGACGTCTCTTGAAAATCTTAATTCATTGAATTGGATTTATTTGGTTTTGTTTTTATTTAATAGGTCAACAATTCTTTCTAATAAGAACCTTGAGGCCTTTTATTCTCATCTGAAAATGAGCCCAATTTGCATTCTTTCAAACCTTTGGTCCTGTGGAATTTCACCACTGAGAGTCATCCAAGAGGACTCTCCAGACACAAGCCCCCTGCTGCCTGCCTCACTCCAACAAGAAAAGTACCCAGTTTTCTGTTTCAGTATCAGGCTTTCTATACCATGTTGAAGAACAAAACAAAGCAAGAAGAAATCTACCAAGAAAATGTTTCCAAACACCAGAATTTCTAGTTCCTTCCTACTATAACACTGGATGAGTCTAGATTGTTAAATGTTCCTGGAGTAGTTCTTTCCCTGTCTTCTGGTTCCTTCAAGTGAAGATTTTCCAGTGCCAGAACGTTCTCAAGTCCTCCTCCACCTCAAGTCTTCCTCAGGTTCCCAACATAATCGGTTTCGTTGTTATATTTGTTGGTTTCCTTGCTTGCTTGTTTGTTTTCATGCTGTTTCCTTCTGTGCTGAAAAGCACACATCTGTCTTCCTGGATTGAAGGTGAGAGAGAAATGTAGATGGTCTAGTCAAGCCATGCATTTTCCATCACTTCAAGTCAGTACTGTTTAACTATTTGTCCAACATTTATTTAGAGAAGAGTGTGAGCCTTGTATGGGAGAACAGGTGGCAGGACCTACCTGCTGAGCAATGTGTCTCTTCTGTTGCTCAGCAGATTCAGTCTGGACTGAAACCATGCAGACTTTCTGCAGGAGGGCAAAAGTCCTGCTAATAAAGCACAGTCATCTCCTTATATTTGTAGAGCTTAGAAATTGTCAACCCAGGTCATTGCTATGTCAACCAATACATGCTGCCTCCTATTTCAGGCATAAGCTAGGTCTGGTTTAAATATGACTCCCTACCTGCATCCACCCCTTCTCACAGCTTGCATGCACTGTGTGTTATTTGAGAGGAAACGTGCCATTGAGGTGTGGAAAGTGCATGGGCTGTGGGAAGGAGGCCATATCCACACTGTTCTGTTCCCTAGGCTTTCAGCCCAGACACAGTTCCTGCCATGACGAGTGGTTTGTGAACGATTGCATATTCCTGGGGAGACATGAGGAGAGACATAAAGTGAAAGCGAGGAAATGTGTTCCTAAGCTCTGTTCACTTTGTACTCATGTGCTTTCCCCAGAGAATTTTGTCACCTGGATTTCTTCCAGAAAGTTCTTACACCTTTAATTATTTCTGCTCATCCATCAGGAGTAGACCAGGTGCTACTGATGGAAGACTTAAGGCTTTGCTTTTGTGGCAAGTGAACGTAACACCAGCCCGCAGATTTCGTATAAGAAGAAGAGGGATTCACTCTCAGCTTTGACCGGAGTGACCTCTGCCAACATCTCCCCTCTGGAAAGGTTGATGTATCGTTCATAGCTGAGATCTCATTTATTTTCTTCCTTCTTCTTAGATTTCAGTTGGGATTGGTGTCTTCCCCTGGGTTTATACCAACAGCAAAATAAAACTTTAAAATGGCATTCAGCTCATTACACAGAAGCCAGTTGGCCAAGTCTTGTCATTCTAAGGTGAGTGGCAATCACAGGGGTAGTGGAGATAATTCTGGGTGTATTATGTGTCATCAGCAAATCAGAGGCTTCTCTCTTTCTTTCTAGTGGAAGGATAAGAGAGTCGCTGTCTTTGCCTGTGTTAGAGAGGATTTCCAACCCTTCTACCCAGGCTTAGTTTTCAGGGTGTTTACATTTAATATACTGCTCCATCCTCAGTGAAACAAGCCAGCTTTATTACCAACTTCCATTTTTATCTGAAATATGATTCTTCTGAGCTTTATAGCCCTATTACATGATATCCTATCACATGAAATGCTGTAAAGAAGAATGAGATCATGTAGGTGAAAGGATTAGTCTAAGGAAAAAAATTGTTTGTATTAATAATAAGTTTATGTTGGACTCATTTTTTTTAACATTTCAGAAAACACTCCATCTTGAGTGCTTGGCAGAAATGGATACAGGGGTATTGTGTTTCTTTTTCTGAATGACTAAAAGAAAATTGAGTCCAAAATATCTCAGGACATAGTTTTTGTGAAGAAAAAGTGGAATCGAATGCTATAAAATTTTGTTCCTCTTTATGTCATAAATACCAAGGTTCAGTTAACATGTTTAACTTATTTATATGGCTTTTCTCCTCCTGAGATTTCTAATTTAAGGCCCAGTCTTTTGGCAGATTGTTGTCATATCCTATAAAAGTGAAACTTCTTCTTCATGTCCAATGACACCTGTGTGGTCTTCTTTCAAATATATGTTTTTAAAGTTCTTTTGTTTCAAGAGTTTGTGAGCTTACTTTGTACATAGTCCTAGAGAACCAAACGGGAAATTTCTGAAGCAAATGGACCTTTTGTTTATAAGAAGAGAAGACCAGAGTCAATAAGCAAATATCCTGCTCTTGAATGAATCATGCTAAAGGTTACAATGGAAACCAAGGTGGGAGACAGAATTAAGGAGCTCAATCTCATAATATAATTATGTGGGATTGCAATGTGAGCCAGCAAGAAGGGCTCACTGAAGAATGTCCTGAATTATATACATCATGAAAGACTCTAACTGAGCCAACTTTTTTCTTTTCTGATTTTTGTCATCAAGTTGTCTCATCAGCTAAATCTTCTTCGTCATAATGTTTATAGCTTGTTTTTAGAGATGCAAGTCTCAGATCTGCAAATCATGGCTGTGGCCATGGATTACCGGGAAACTTTCAAATTGGTTTGGCCCACTTTTGCATTATAAAATTGCCCACATTAGTACAACTATGATGCTAACACATACTCTCCTCCATCCCCCCACTTTCTTGCCTCATCTCCTTTCATCCATTTATTCATTTATTCAACAAATATTTATTGAGTGCCTGTGATATTCCAGGCAGCGAGGTGTCAGCCAACCAGCTGCCAAATAGGGTCTAAAAACTATTCATCATCTTTAAGGTAGTAATATGTACAAAATCCCCACCGTGTCCTGGAGTCTGTAATCTAAATATATATCCAAAATATTTGGTTTCAGTCTTGCGTAAATTCACTCACCCCATCATTTCGCAGTCACATATCAGAGAGCCAAACCCAGTACTATATAATGTTTGGGAGAACAAGTTCTCGTCCTCAACCTTTCTAGTTTAAGATTCTAATGATCTAGGGTTAAGGCATAGCCATTTTATCAGACATAATACATGTGATTGCAAGTAATAGAGAATGCTCTTAAATAATAAGAGGCATATATTTAATCATGGGAATAAAATACCTGGAGATACGTTTGGCTTCAGACATGGCTTGATCAAGGCCCTTAGCACTATTGCTCTGCATGCCTCTCTCCTCTGCTTTTCTCTACACTTCAGCTGTGCCCTCAGGTTGGCTTCCAATTGTGGGGAAGAGACAGCTGCCAGCAGCAATTCAAGACAAGCCTTATAGTTGAAATTCCAGGAGACAGAGAGAGACATCCTGAGCTTTAGAAACAGTTCTGTGTCCAGCAAAATGACAAGCAACAAACAACTGGCTTAGGCTTGGATTCTAGTTCACATCACCGAACCAACTGCAGTGGCCAGAAGGTAGGCTCAATCCACCCCACATGTGTGGCTACTGCAAAACGGGAGAAGAGTAAAAATTACATTGGAGGGTAGAATGACATTGCCTACAGATACATTGTTAAATTAAATATGAATGTTTTAAATATTATATTATGATATTATGGTTGGAAGGTTAGAGGCAATTTAGTTCAAGCCATTCATGTTTTAAGTGAATATATTGAAGCTCTTCCAGTTAGTTGCCCGACTCACTGAAGCTTCCTCAGACAGCAGGTGGCAGAGCCACAACTCAAACACTCATTTTCCAATTCCTATTCTTGGGCCTTTTCAGCAACTTGGGGTTTTGATTCACCTTGGCTGTGCCTGACTATGGTTTATCCATATTTATCCATATTTAGTATGTATCAATAATTTTTGGGGTTTTATTGCTAATATTTCATTGTATGGATATTCTATGTTTTATTTATTTGCCAATTGGCTGACATATGGAAGTTTTAGTTTTTAGCTATGATGTATCACAAGATTATGAATATTTACAGACATATCTTTCTTGGAAGCACATATTTTCATTTCTCTTGAGTAGATACCTGCTTGCAGATAGTATGTGGTTTCTTGTAGCCTTTAACTTTGCTGAACATATTTATTACTTCTAGTAGATTTTTCATGAATTTCTTGAATTTTCTATATTCAGGTCAAATAGTCTATGAATACGATGATTTTCTTTCTTACTTTCTAATCCACAGTTTAACTTTTTGGAAAACTCTCAAACTGTTTTTCAAAATGGCTGTGCCATCTCATATTCCCACCAGCAAAGTTCCTGTGTCTCCACATCCTCTCCAACACCTGTTATTCTCCTTTTGACTTTTTTCTTTTTTTTTCTTTTTTTTATTTTTTTGAGACGGAGTCTCGCTGTCGCCCAGGTTGGAGTGCAGTGGTGCGATCTCGGCTCACTGCAGGTTCCGCCCCCCGGGGTTCACGCCATTCTCCTGCCTCAGCGTCCTGAGTAGCTGGGACTACAGGTGCCCGCCACCTCACCCGGCTAATTTTTTGTATTTTTAGTAGAGACGGGGTTTCACCACGTTAGCCAGGATGGTCTCGATCTCCTGACCTCGTGATCCACCAGCCTTGGCCTCCCAAAGTGCTGGGATTACAGGCGTGAGCCACCGCGCCCAGCCGACTTTTTTCTTACAGCCATCCTCGTGAGTGTAAAGTGGTATCATATGATTTTAATTTATGTTTTCCTAATGACTAATGATGCTGAGCATCTTTTCACGTACTTATTAGCCAGTCATATATCTTCTTGGTGAAATCTATATTCAAATCTTTTATCTATTTTAAAAATTGGGTTGTGTGTCTTCATATTAAGTTGTAAATGTTTTTATATGCTGGATACAAATCTCTTATTAGATATATGATTGTAACTATTTTTCTCGTTTCAGCATTGTATTTTTATGTTCTTAAACTTTAATGAAGCTTAATTTTTTCTTCATCTTTATGCTTCTAGTGTTATAGTTAAGAATGAACTGTCTAAACCAAGTTCATAAGATTTTGTTCTAGAATTTTTATAGTTCAGCTCTTTACACTTCGGTATATGATTCATTTTGAGTAAATATATATTTATGGTGTAAGGTAAGAGTTTAAATTCACAGCTTTTTCTGTGACTATCCAATTGTCCATTGGATGTCCAACTGTCCAATATTTTTTACAAAGATTATTCTTGCTCATTGAATTGCCTTGGCACCTTGTCATAAACACATTGAACTAAACGCAAGAATTTATTTCTGGACTCTCAATTCTGTATGATTGATCTAGAATGCCTCTTCTTAGGCCAGGAGCACACTGTCTCAAACACTGCAGGTTTACAATATGTTTTAAATAGGGTAATAAAAATCCTCTAATTCTGTTCTTTTTCAAAATTGTTTTGGCTATTCTTGGTCCTTTGCATTCCCATATATATTTTAGGATCTTCTTGTCAAGGTTTACACAAAACCTACTGGTATTTTGATAAGGGATTATACTGTGTTATATATAAGATTTTCATGAGAATTGTATTAAATCTACAAGTCAACTTCAGTGAGTCATTATCTTTACAATATTGAGTCTTCCAATTCATGAACACACTGTGCCTTTCCATTTATTTAAATCTTCTTTAATTTCTCTCAGCAAAGATTTATAGTTTTCAGTGAAAACTCTTGTAATTAATGTGCTAACATTATTCTTCTTAGTTTTTATGTGATTTGAACTAAATTATTTTCTTAACTTCAAATTATTTATTACTAACATATAGAAATACAATTGATATTTATATTTTGATCTTGTATCCTATAACTTTGCTGAAAACATTTATTATTTCTAGTAGATTTTTAATGAATTTCTTGAATTTTCTACATTCAGGTCAAATGGTCCATGAATAATATGATTTTATTTCTTCGTTTCTAATCCACATGCCTTCAATTTCTTGTTCCTGCCTTATTACATTGGATAGAACCTCAAATACAATGTTTGATGGTAAACGGTGAAAGAATCATCCTTACTTTGTCCCCAGTTTTAGGGGGAAAGTATTCAGTCTTTCACCTTTAAGTATAATATTAGCTGCAGATATTTCATAGATTTTTTTTTCTCTTTCTATTCCTAGTTTGTTAAGGGCTTTTATCATAAATAGGTATCAAGTTTTGTCAAATACTTTTTTTAGTCTATTTGGATAATTATGTGTTTTTGTCTATTATTCCATTAATAATTGGTATACAACATTAATTGATTTTTAGATCTTAAAGCAATTTTGCTTTCTGGGACAAACCCCCTTTTGGCCATAGTGTGTAATCCTATCTATATATTGCTGGATTGAGGTTGCTAATATTTCTTTTAAAAATTTTGTGTGTACATTCATGAAGACTATTAGCCTGTGGTTTTCCACTCTTGTGATGTCTTTTTTGACTTTCATATTAAGTTAATATTACCCCAGGATAAATAAGAAGTTCTTCCTCCTCTTTTGACTCATGAATGTGTTTGTAAAAAAAAAACACTGATATTTCTTATTTAAATATTTAATAAAATTCATCTGCAAAACCTGCTGAATATGACTTTTCTTTGTGAGAGTTTAGTTACTAAGTCAGCTTTTTATTTGTAATAGGTCCATTTGGATTTTCTATGTCTTCTTTTACTCATGTTGGTAATTTGAATCCTTTTAAGAATTTTTCAATTTTGTCTAAGTTATCTTATTGGCCTAAATTTGGTGATAGTATTTCTTTGTAATCCTTTTAACTTCTGTTATGTTGTTAGTAATTTCACTGATGTATCCTCCAGTCTTGAGTATTTCCTTGTTTCTGTTAGCTTTTGGCTTAGTTTGCTGTTTCTTTTTCTAGTTTCTTAAAGTAGAAGCTCAAGTTACTAATTTGAGATCTTTTTTCTTTCCTAATATAGGCATTTAAAGCACTAAATTTTCCTCTAAACTTAGCTGCATCTCACAAATTCTGATATATTGTGTTTTTATCTTCATTCAGTTCAAAATATTTCCTAGTTTCCATTGTAATTTTTTCTTTACCCTTGTTTTATTTGTCTTTGAAGATTTCCAGTTTTCTTTCCATTGTTTTTCTTTTTTCAAATTTTGTTTATTTTTTAATTTTTGTGGGGACATGGTTGGTGTATATATATATATATGTAAATATTTATGGGGTACAACAGTTGTTTTAATACAGGCATGCAATGTGAAATAAGCACATCATGGAGAATGGCATATCCATCCCCTCAAGCATCCATTGTTGTTTTTCATTGCTCTTTAATTCCATTGTAGCCAAAGAACTTATTTTTTTATTATTTGAATCCTCTTAAATTTGTTAATGGTTTTATGGTCTATCCTAGAGAATGTTTCATTGGCACTTGAGACAATGTGTATTCTCGTGTCATTGTGTGGACTGTTCTATAAATGTCTGTTAGGTCAAAGTAGTTGATAGTGTTGTTCAAATCCCATATATTCTTGCTGATTTTCTGTCTAGCTGTTTTATTAATTATTGACGGTGGAATATTAAAGTTTATTATTGTTGCATTATCTATTGCTCCTTTCAGTTCTGTCAACTTTTGCTTAATGTATTTTGGGGTTCTGTTTTAGTTGTGTATGCACTTATAATTATTATATATTTCTGATGAATTGATCCTTTTATTCATATGCTATAGCCCTATTGTCTCTAGTCATATTTGTAGTCTTCAAGCCTATTTTGTCTGTTATTTATATAAATATTTTATATCTCTTACTGTTGGATGTTGCTTTCAACTTCTTAAAATCGAAAATGTATCTGTTACAGAAGGCATCTATTTGGATCCTATTTGTTTGTTTTTTTTTAATTAAGTCTAACAATCTGCCATTTGATTGAATTGTTTATTTAATTCACCTTTCAATAGAATCTTCAAAATGGGTAGATTTACATCTGTGATTATACTATTTTGTTTGCTATATGTCTCATGTATTTATCCCTTTTTTGCTGCCTTTTAAATTAAATGACTATTTTTAGTGTATTACTCTCTTTCGTCTTTTTCAGCTATAAATATTTTTATATTTTTAGTAGTTTCTCCAGGAATAGTAATTTGCATCTTAGTTTATCACAATGGACTTCAAATTAATACTAACAATTCAGGTAAAATACAGAAACTTTGCCCCAATATAGCTCCCTTTTCTTCTTTCTTTGTGCTAATGTTGTCATATATATTTCACCTTTCTGTTATAATTTCAACAATACAATACATAATTATAAATCTTTAAAGAAATTAAGAGAAAAGAGAAAAGGTAGTACCATACATATATATACACCTTTTTTTTTTTTTGAGATGGAGTCTATCTCTGTCGCAGTGGCATAATCTCGGCTCACTGCAACCTCCGCCTACCGGGTTAAAGCGATTCTCCTGCCTCAGCCTCACGAGTAGCTGGGACTACAGGCTTGTGCCCCCATACGTGGCTAATTTTTGTATTTTTAGTAGAGACGGGGTTTCGGCACGTTGGCCAGGCTGGTCTCGAACTCCTGACCTCAGGTGATCTGCCCACTTTTATGCAATCTTATATGTTCACTATTCCCTTACCATTTATAGTGTTCTTCATTTCTTCATACAGATCTGAGTTACCATCTGGTATTTTTCCTTCTCAGCTGAAAGACTTCCTTTGGTATTGCTTGTAAGGCAGATCAGCCAGCAACAAATTCTTTCATTGTTTGTTGAGGAAGAGTACTTTTCTTCTTAAAATTTCATGGGATGAAAGAAAACTAATATTTAGCTTTTAGGAAGGAAATTGGCCTTATTTATTTATTAGTTTCATTTATAACTATTTATATTTACGTAAAATACCTTCAAGACAGTGATTGGTGATAGAAAGTAAAGATATAAGATGAGTTGTTTAAATAAGTATTTTGAAATAAACATTTTGTGTAAAATTGTGGAGCTGATTTGGTCATTTGACCAAAGCATGTAATGCACAGCACTTTGATAGGAGTACCAATCTCATTTTGTGGCAACTTTATCAAATTTTAGCCAAGTACCTCCAATGCCATTATAAATATAGACTTATAAATAATTTGATAATATAATTCTACAGTATCTTTGTTATACAACTAGCAGGATCAACTTTTAGTTCTGTTGCATTTCAGATCCCGAAAAATAGAAAACCAAAAATTAATCTGGGGGGATGGGCAGAATCTAATACATTATTCAATTGGAAAAATTAGAAAAGGTAGAAAAATCAAACAAAAGCCATTAATAAAAATTAGAATATTAAACTCTTGGTCATATTTACTTGAGAGGGGTGTGTGTGTGGGGGGGGGCGTGTGCGTTTGTGTGTGTGGTGTAATTTCAGGAATAATCATTGTGAACTAGGTACTCTACTTTCTGGAATTGCCATTTTATACATGTTAAATGGATTAATGGTTTATTAAAATGTCTGTTAGTTTTACTTCCTAAAGTTCCTTTTCGCTTGTGCTGTCATATAATAGTTCATCTTCAGTAAGTATCTGTACCTTGGGACAAGGGTCTCCAGGGACTTGGCACATAATTTATAACAATAATGGAAATGGCATGCTTAGTATTGATAGCCATGGGACCCCTGCATATTTGGAGAGAAGGAGAAGTTTTATCACCCATGAAAAGGCTAATGAGATAGGCAGATTTCAGGGGAAAATGATCTTTCTGTCTTGCCCTTAGACCTTGTTCTACCAGTGAGACTCATGACTGAAGCATAATGATTCCAGCATGCTCTTTCTAAGATTATATGACATATGCAGGTGAGCTACTCAGAAGTCAGAGCATTCACCAATAAACGCCAACTTAATTGGATGTCTTAATTATTTCACCTTCACTCCCAGGACATAACCCCAGGGACAGATTGACAACGGGTTTTCACTTCAAATTCTCAGTCTCTAGTCTCCAATTTTCAATATAGTGTTTCAGGCAGATAGCTGTGGTCTCCTGCAACTTGAGGAATATTTGTGTATTTGGCCATTGGAAATACAGTTCTGGGGCTCAGGAGAGAATTCAAGGGAGGAGACAGATATCTCAGAGTTAGAATATGTCTGAACCAGGGTGGCTGTTCTACAAGGCAATTCTGATCCTCTTCCTCCTCTTTACTCAGCAGCTGGGAGTCAGCCATCTTGAAGCAGGTGGTGTATGAGGATGCTGTTGGCGGTCTACCAGCTAGCGATTATTCCCCTTGGTATCCAGATGTTGCAACAGTACAAGACTGTTTCAAAATGACCAGAGAATCTGTTACTGTTTCAAGTTTTTCTGAAACCTTAGGATCTTAAACATGAAGCAATTCTCCAAGCTAGCAATGTGCTAGCTAGCGGGACACAGGAACAAATCAGAGAAAACGGGCATTTGGGATACATTAGAAATTCAATATCAGCTTTGTGAAGTTGTTAATAATTAGCCACAGCTTTTGTCTCTATCCCTGCAGCTAGTGACATGAAAGTGATTAGGTTTCTAAAAAACAGTTTAAGCTTACTAAATGTATTAAGTAACAAGGTTTTTAATCAACAGTTTATTGATTCCAGCAGGACAGTTGTGAGAGCAAAAAGCTGTGGATGCAGTTAGAATAAATTTGTAGGCCAGGTCACTGCTACTTAAAAATGGCAAAGCAATAGATATTTTAAGGGGATTTTTTTGTGTGTCTGTAGTAAACTCTAAGACAAGGGAAAAAGTTACCAGAATGGCAAAAATATTATTTTGATATAAAATCGGGAGCTTTGTACCTTTCTCTTATCATTCTTCACATATACATTTTAAATAAAAGAGGTTAATCATGTGTCACTTCTATAATCCGTACTCAATAAACATGTTTGGAGATTTCCCATTTAAAATACTAAGCCTAAGGCAGTCCATTAAAATAATCCAAAATTCAGAAATATAAAAATGTGCAACTATACTGAAAATGATAGGCAATATAAATGCCTGAAACCTGAAGGAGTCACTCCTGAATATGAGACTCATAGAACTCAATTGAGAAACATATATCTTGACTTTTTCACCTGAAACAGAGACCTCCTGCAAACCTCCGACAAATGAAGAAGATTCTTCATTTCCAATTTTCTGCAAACAACTCAGAAATCTAGGGCTACACCAGTCAGAACACCAGGTGGCCATCCCTTTCTCACGGGGGTGTCACTTTTTAGGCAGCCATATTACGGATCACTGTATCTATTCAGTCCCACCGCCTGAATCCATTCCAGGATAGCAACTTGCAACAACTAGGTGGAACTGAGGGAAGGTGGTGTAGAACTGTGTTACCTGATGTAGGTTGAGAACTGAAGATGATTCCACAACCAGCTGAAATGGTTGCAGAAAGAGTGAAAAGATGGAAAAGAAATCATCAAAGTAGAATTTTCCAGGGATGAACAGTTACAAGTTTAGAGAGATACAAATTTCACATTAAATAGGGCCGCAAATTGCCAAGTAGGCTAAAATCTAGACATCCCCATCCCATGTGTTTTCAAAGAAAAAAGAAACTAAGAAATTGTGTCTTTAATTGTGGTTCTGTCCTGTGGGTGGAAGTGTAAAGACCTTTCGTTTTTCATTGTCTATACTTCTACATTATTTGGATTTTGTTTTGACAATTATGTTATAATCCAAACATTTAAAATATTTTTATTTAAATATAATTAAAGATGCGATCTAATCAAGAAATGAAAAAAATGCAGATGACAAGAATGAGGCAGATATAGCCTAAAAGATGTAAGGCAGATATGGTATGGTATGGCTTGAGCCCGGGAGTACAAGGTTGCAGTAAGCAATGATTACACCACTGCACTCCAGCCTGGGTGACAGAAAAGGACCCTATAAAAAAAGAAACCAAGAAAGAAAGCATGGAAGCAAAGAAGGAAGGAAGGAAGGAAAGAAGGAAGGAAGGAAGGAGGGAGGAAGAAAGAAAGAAAGAGAGAGAGAGAGAAAGAAAAGAAAAGGAAAGGAAAGAAAGAGAGAGAGAAAAGAGAAAATGAAAGAAAAATAAACATACACAGAGAGAATGCTTATTTGTTGCAAATGCAAAAAAAGTAAATGTAAAAAAATTCTTAGAACAGAAAATGTGAAATGTACTAAATAATCCCAGATGATATAATTTTTTTGCACAGTAGATACAGAAAGCAGGAAGAAACCATATAAATTGCTTAATTTCTAATTTTTTATAAGGGGACTTAAGAATACTTATTGAATGACTCTAGCAATTAGGAAAAGTGGAAATTAAACCTAGAGTTAAAAATATATATACCACTATATGCAATATATATTCTTTCCAAAACACAGAAAAAGGTCACAGCAACAACAACAACAAAAATCCATATAGACCAAAACGTAACTTAAAGGAAATAACAAGGATATAGCATAAAACAAACTTATAGGGGTAAAACAAACCTACCTGTTTTAGTAAGAATGGATAAAATATTTTAAACTTAGTACATTATTTTTTAGGGATCATAGTTCTTAACCTCTCAGCAATTGGTGATGTTCTTAACCGCCCTCTTCTGAAGGCACTTTTCTCCCTTGATTTTCATGATGCCACATTCCCTTGATACTTCCCCACCCTCCAGAACACTTCTCATTCTCCTGACCTCGCAAGCCCTAAATATCCAGACATTAAATACTGAGATCCGTCATGATTTGGTTTTAAGCCTACTCTCAATTCTGTAAAGTCTATGAAGTCCAAGGCATACCTACCAACAGCTTCCGCCACCATCTGTGTGACAGTGACAGCCACATGCATCATTCAAACTCAGGTCTTTCTTCTGAGCTCCAGAGCCACATATATCTCTGCCCATTTGTCTTCCCTCAGAGTGCCTCAAAGTCACCTGAAACTCATCATGATTGAAACTGAACTGAACTCCCAAACCTGCTCTTCTGGCACCTGGGGTTTTCCTGCCCCAGCCTGCTTTCAGGTCTCTTTGCTTTCAATCAGATGCCACTCTAAACAGCTCTCCACAACGCAGCCAGAACAATCTCTCAGCAACAGAAATCAGATGAATCACCATCACTTCAAACCCTTTAGTGACTTTTCTAATTCTTTTGGGACAAAACCAAAGCAACTTAACATGGTCAATAAAGCCCTCAGTGTCAGCCCCCTGCCTGCCTTTTCTATCACCCTCCTTTTCATGCCATCTACACTGGCCTTCTTCAGGGACTAAGAGGGCCCTGTTCCCTCCTGATACAGGGCCTTTGGGTATGCTGTTTCCTCTGACTAGAATTCACTTTCTCATCTCTTCATTCAGTTAATTATCATTCAAGTTTCAAATCAAATATCATTTCTCAGAGAAAACCCCAGACGAGGGCAAGTCCCAGATATATACCTTTACATAACACTCTGTAGTTTCCCATGGAAACATTCATCTCCATTTTAATTATATATCTGTTTGTATCTTCTTCAGATAACATCCATCTTCTACTTCTATAATCTAAGCTACATGAGTCCAAAGATTATGTTTGAAAGTGTATGACATACATTATCAATAATTTTTTGCTAAATGAATTTTTAATATATGTAACATACATTCCAATAACATAATTCACTTACTTAGAAAATGCTATTCTGCTCCCTGTGAGAGTGGGGAAGGAGCTTGGACTCAATGTATTTCCAAACAAATCATCATCAGATTATATTTCTAAAAAGCAATGTCTTTTTCACTCATAACCGTGTTTTTGCAAAAGCAAATGTGATTTTGTATGAAGGAACTCTCTTTCTCTGAAACTGGATCAAATCAACAGCTGGAGTATCCATGGAGCCCTATGGTCCATTTGTTTGAGGATAGTAAACATCTGCCTTGTAGGCCTTATTTCCACTTTACATTTGGGTCAGTGCCTAAATGCTTTGCTTTCCAAACACATACCACAAATCAACAGTTATGGTTGTTCAGAGAGCTACATTTTTACATTTACATTGGAGACCAATGAGAAGTTCCCTACGGCTAACTCGGCAACTCAATTTGCAAATGTGCCATTGTGACATGGGGAATACATCCAGAATTTGGTGTTGTTTATCAGATGCTTTACATCCTGCATTTGGGTATCGCTGTCATGAGAAATGAAGTTTGACTGTGCAAATGCCTATGAGGGCCATGTTTGAAGTTGTAGACCTTGTCTCTGACCAAAAACTGGGGGCAATATAAAAACACTTAGAAGAAACTGAGAGTACCACATTGTGATATTACACTAGCTTGCTTTCTAGCTTACAAAAATTCATGATTATTTTGAGGAGCCATGAAGATAATGGGAATGATCTCTTTTGTAGAAGAACCCAAAGTTTTGTGAAATCCCTGAGGGAAATGAGGAATTTGTTGGGTGGGACCAAGGTAAACTCAGGCCAGGCACCAACCTAGAAAACCTGATAAAATACATAGTCCACACTGAGAATGGAATAATCAAACGGGAGCTAAAAAAAAGCAGCTCTTTCAAAACAATAAGACATTTGCAACATACATGAGGAAAAACGTTTAAATATATAAAAGACTGACTATGCCAAGCATTGGCAGAGATGAGGAGAGACTGGAATTCTCAGACGCCGCAGGGAATATGAAATGCCACAACCGTTTTGAAACAGCCAGTTGGCAGTTTCTTAAAAGTTAAACATACACTTTTCATTCCACTCTAATTATTTATCCAAGAGAAATAAAAAGCATTTGTCCATGCACGCGCTTGCACACAAACGTTCATAGCAGTTTTATTTGTGCTAGCCAAAAACTGGAACCAGCCCAAGTGTCCATCAAAAGGTAGATGGATGACGTGGTCCATCTATATAATTGAATACTACTCAGGAATAAAACTAAATGAACAAAAAAAGACACTGATAAATCTCAAAATAATCATGATGAGTGAAATAAGCCAGAACAAAAAATGAGAGTGAGACAGAGGTAGAGGGAATAGCCTATATGATTCAATTTGATATAAGTTCCCAGAAAATGCAAAGCTATCTAGAGTGACACACAGTGGATCAGTGGTTGCCTGATGATAGTATGGGCAGGTGCACAGAGGTGGAAGGGAGAATTATAAAGGGGCAAGAGAAAAGTTTAGGAGCTGATGGATATGTTCATTTTCTTGATGTTGATGGTTCTATCGGTGTATATATACAGCAAAATTTATCAAATTTTTCACTTTAAATATGTGCAGTTTGTCATATGTCAATTATACCTCAATAAACCTGCTTTTAAAATGAGTAAACATCTAAAAGGAAATAAGAAAGAATGTCAGCCATCAATTCTCATGAAAAGGATAAAGTCTTGGTAAAAGACATTAAAAACATTTGAATATTCCTTTTTTTTCTTTTCTTTTTTTTTTTTTTTTGAGACAGAGTCTGGCTCTGTCACCCAGGTTGGAGTGCAGTGGTATGATCTCAGCTCACCGCAACCACCGTCTCCCAGGTTCAAGCGATTCTTCTCTCTCTGCCTCCTGAGTAGCTGGGATTACAGGCACCCGCCATCATGCCTGGGTAATTTTTGTATTTTAGTAGAGATGGGGTTTCACCATGTTGGCCAGGCTGGTCTTGAACTCTGGTGATCCACCTGCCTCAGCCTCCCAGAGTGCTAGGATTACAGGCATGAGCCACCGCACACGGCCAATAATTTATTTTTCTGTCACACTGGGGTATTGTTTCCAATGGCAGTTTCAGTGCCAGGGACTCTGAGGCATGGGCAAATGGTGCAGTTTCTCCAGAGGACACCTTAGTGATACATACCAAATACATATCAAAGCCCTCAAAATGGTTTTTCTTTTGATCTGCTCATTCTACAGCTCCATCTCTAAGCATGCATCCTAAGCAAATAATCAAAAACACTTGTGTGCAAGGATGACGTGCTCTTCAACGTCAGGCTTGTTTGCTATCAATTCACACCCACCTTTGCCATTCTGAGGAAACTGCTCAGGCTTTTCCCAAGGCTGGGAAACTGTTCCCAGGCTCTCTTGTCCTCAGGTTTCTGGATAGTTTTTGCTGTAGAAGGCACTGGCAGAAAAGCAGATCAGAGGAAGGGAGAACCCAAGATACTTCTCAACTCTGTCTCTGCTTTTGTGACCTAAACGGAAGCAGTTCTGTCTTTTCTATGCCTCAGCTGCTAGTAGGCAGAAATCTCTTGTGTTTCCAGTACTTTCCAAGCAGTTCTTGTCATATTTCCAGTTCCCACTCAGTAGTTTGCCTTCCCCATATTATCACTCCTCCTCCAGGGTTGATAGCAACCTCCTGCTCTCTCTAGATGCTGGGTTGCTCAGTGACTGGTTTTTCAGCTCCTCCTCTATCGTAAATTCCCTAGATTAAATTCCTTCTAAAATACCTAGAGTGATTTCTCATTTCCCGGCCAATCTCTGACTAATACAGATATTGATCATAATGATAATTCTCCTAACAAAAATTTGAAAATTGAATATCTAGTAATAAGTGGTTTGATCGAATATATTGTGGTATATCCACATGATAAAATAGTTCGCAGATAATAAAATAATGATTCCAAAGAATACTCAAGGAATTTTTAAAATGTGATTTGAAATTACATAACAAGCACCTAATTTTATATAAAGGATACAGATTTAAAAGATGTGAATCATATATTGCTTATGTGAATGCAAAATGATACAGGCACTCTAGAAAAGACTATGGTAGTTTTTTATAAAGGTAGATATATACCTATCATATAATCTAGCAATCCCACTACTGGGTGTTTATCTTAGAGAAATGAAAATGCATGTTCTTACTGAAACCTGTACACAGATGTTCATAACAGCTTTGCTTGTAATAACCAAAAACTAGGAACAACTGAAATGACCTTCTATGGATGAGTGGCTATAAAAACTGGTACAACCATGCAACGGGATATTACTCAGCAATTAGTGTGCAAATTATTGCACACAACAACTTGAGTGAAACTCGAGGGCATTATACTGAACCAAAAAAGGGAATCGCAAAAGGTTAAATTCTCCACGATTCTGCTTATGTAATATTCTCAAAGTAATACAGTTGTAATGATGGAAAACAAATCAGTGGTTGCCAGGGGTTACAGTTGTGGGGAGAGTGTGACTACTAATGGGTAAGATGAGGAAGTTTTTTTGTGTTGACGAAAGAGTTCTGTATCCTGGTTGCAGTGATAGTTACATGAATCTACACATATAATAAAATTTCAGAGAAATATACAGTAAAAAAGTGCATGTACAAACTGGTAAAACTCAAATGAAGTCTGCAGTTTGGTAGTTAACAGTATTATACCAATGGCAATACCCTCACTTTGAGAATGTACTGTGGTCATGTAAAGTTGAACAAAGGGCTCATGGAATCTCTCTGTATCATTTTTACAGCTTCAGTTAGTTTTAAACTGTTCCAATATAAAACAATTACAATAAAAAGACATAAAACAGTAGCTCTGTGCTGTAGCGGTGGCTCACGCTTGTAATCCCAGCACTTTGGGAGGCCAAGGTGGGCAGATCACTAGGTCAAGACATCGAGATCATCCTGGCCAACATGGCGAAACCCTGTCTCTACTAAAAATACAAAAATTAACCAGTCATGGTGGCAGGAGCCTGTAATCCCAGCTACTAGGGAGGCTGAGGCAGGGGAATCGCTTGAACCCGGGAGGCAGAGGTTGCAGTGAGCCAAGATTGCACCATTGCACTCCAGGCTGGTGACAGAGCGAGACTCCGTCTCAAAAAAAAAAAAAAAAAAGTTAGTAAGTATTATATAATTGTTTGTGTATAATTGTTTGAACAAGGATAAAGTTGTATAAAAACACATACTAAGTTTTATACACTGATTACCTGGAGATGGAGGAGCAAAAAGAAAATCAACTGCCAGTTTTTTTTGTTTTTTTTTTTAACCTGGACATCCTTTAAATAATAAGAATATATTACATCTTTCATTGTAAGAACATCTAGTACATAAAATGTCTTAAAACTCTATTTTAAAATATATGAAGCTTTACATGGGAAATAAAAATTGAATTAATTTATGCTTTTGCTGTAAAGATTGCTTTATACAATTTCTAGCTTCATTTCCTACGTGAGACACAACATAATTTGTACTCTTAAATGGAACTTTTTACACAGAGTGTAAACTTTTTACACACAGTGATGTTAAAGTGTATTGAGACAATTAGTTGAAAGAAACCATATTTTGGACCAGATAAGCATCTATGATATAGGAGGAAAATCAAAAGGTAGATTATTATATATGTATTTTTCTGATGTTCAAATAATTTAAAAATATTTGTACATAAAAATTCTGCATAGTTAAAAATATTGTAAATTAATAATAAACATCTTTGTATTTTTAAAATAATATTGTTTACTTATTTTTAAGGACTTTGTATTTGGTGTTTTAAAAGAAATATTTATTCTCTTGAAAAGCCATGTAAAACAAATTTTAACACCTGTGTTTAAAAACAGTTGTGATATATTATGAAAAAAATAAAAATCATGGCAAAAGACCTCAAAGTTACATATTCTACCCCTACCCCCGAAAATGAGATTTTTGACTTGATCTGAAACCCAGGACTCAGGTGTTCTGAGGATTTGGCCCCCAACAATTGTTGTAGTTACATTGCCAATACTGGTACTGCCTTCATTGCCTGATAGCCTCAAATCTTTAGTGTTCCACTGTTAAACTGTTGATGTCAGAACCACCAAATGTAAGTCTTTCTTTACTAGCTGAAAAATTGGGCACCCATAGGGAAAGGGCATTTCCAATGATCTTACAATAGGAGAAACCAATTATCCTTATTTGTTGCTTTTTAATTTTTTTGAGCACAGATAATTAGAACCTCCTTAACTTTTTATGTGTTAGAAAGTCAAAGTTAAGCTTAAGTCCAGATAGGATACAAGTAAGCCCACTGAGCTTTTGCAAAATTATTCTTTGACTGGGGATCATGGAGCTTTTTTTTTTTTTTTTTTTTTTTAATGGCAGAAGATAAACTTCAGAAAAGAATGGCCAGCCCACCTTTTGCTCATAGTGATTTTTCCATTTCTCTGGGTGTCTCACCTCAAGTAATAATAGTATTTGAAACAATTTTCTTAGACTACTTTCCAGAAATAACTCATTATTTTCCCTTTCCATCAAAAGATTCATTAACTTACTTGGACCCATACCTGGTTTGAACTTTGGCTCCATGGCTTAGTAGCTATGTGACCTTTAACAAATTACTTAAACTCAGTGGTATTCAGCTGTCTCACTAGTAAGACTATTTATTTCAAAGAAATATGGTGAGGTTTAAACGAAATTATGTGCTCCATGCCTGAGAAAGTCTGAGCATCAATAAATGTTTGTTGAATCTGAAATCTAAAAATTAATATTTGTTAGGAGCTGCCAAACAAGTTATGAAGCACCCATTACTTCTGTCTTAACAAACAAAGCTAACGGAAACTTTGATTCAGTCTCTGAAGAAAATAAATTTAAGTTGCTATTTCTTTACTGCTCCCTTGCTTCACATTTTGGTGGAGAGAGTCCTCATGATATTTTATAATTTTATCATCCCCAGTGGAAATCCATTTCTACACCTCCAGCTCAATCATTATTTGGCTCCTGAGTTTATGTTTCTTAAGAGCTGTATCTTTTTCTTAAACACAGGAAAACTTGGTGTAACTTTATAGTCACTACGTGAAAAATTATTTGCTAACATGGTTATTTGGAAAGTTCCATCTGCTCAAGCTGGATGTTTAGGCAGCCCCAGATAGTAGTTAGTAGGTGATGGCTCTCTGTGCTCCCGCTACCCCGACCTTAACCTTCCCTGTACAGAACACACACACACACACACACACACACACACACACACTTAGAAATTCTTTTTCTCTCTCTCTTTTTTTTTTTTAAGAGGGAGTCTCGCTCCGTCGCCCAGGCTAGAGTGAAGCCGCATGATCTTGGTTCACTGCAACCTCCGCCTCCTGGGTTTAAGCAATTCTCCTGCCTCAGCCTCCCAAGTAGCTGGAAGTACAGGTGCACGCCGCCACACCTGGCTAATTTTTTGTATTTTAGTAGAGACGGGGTTTTACCGTGTTGCCCAGGCTGGTCTTGAACTCCTGAGCTGAGGCAATCCCCCCACTTTGGCCTACCACAGTGCCGGGATTACAGGCATGAGCCACCGCACCCGGCCCAGAAATTCTTAAGAAGGAGAACCCAAATAAGTTGGGAAGAATAAACTCTACATTAAGAAATATATAAAGATATAGACTTTCCCATGCTAATGGCCAGGATAAACAGTTGCACCTCTTCTTCTTCCCCTAAATATCAAATAGGATACATATTTATTCTGTCCTTTCTTTCCCTGGAAGTTCACTCTTTGTGTTCAAAGAGTATGTGTGTTCAGGGCTCTTTGGGGAAAGAGGAGAAAGAGGAGAGGAAAATGGTGATGGTGATGCTTTCCAGCTCTCAATCTATGATTTTCAGCCATACTCATGGAGAATCAAATCGATAAGGGGTTTGGACAAGTAGGGACACTCAGGTTGAGCATATGTGAGATGGGGCTCCGTTTGACTGAGTCTCAGGCTGCAGCGTAATTGACATCACAGAACACACAGTGAGGTCACTACTAGGTCAGGTGACAGAAGAATTTAAGCAGAAGATAGTATTTCATTCTGGGAGTGTATGGTTTTCTTTATACTGCGTTAAAGAATTTGACTTTCTAGAGATATTTCCCTGAGCCATGACCATCACTGCAGCTTTCTGCTCTGTTCCTATGTGACGGGTTTTAAGGACAACTGTCTTCTTGGGCTCAAATATGGTAGCAGTCACTCCCAGGTCTTGATCACTCCCCGCTATTTTCCATGATGACCTTATGCCACTTCCTTACAAATCTTAGGTGCAATGTTCACTACTCTACAATGTGGAGGACTCCTGTTTTTGTAGTAGGAATGGCTCTGAAATTGCTTCTAAAAAAGCCAATCCTACTGGGTCTCCTATCTGCAAGTATTTTACATTCTGATCTTGTGAGCACATTGTTCAACCAAATGTATGATTCAGGGTCTTTATTTGTATGCAAAATAGCCCTTTATGTTTCATTGGGAGGCTGGGGCAGGCAGATCACTTGAGCTCAGGAGTTCGAGACCAGCCTGGCCAACATGGCGAAACCCCATCTCTACTAAAAATACAAAAATTAGCCGGTCATGGTGGTCAGCACCTGTAATCCCAGCTACTCAGGAGGCTGAGGCAGGAAAATCGCTTGAACCTGGGAGGTGGAGGTTGCAGTGAGCTGAGATCACGCCACTGCACTCTAGCCTGACAGAGCGAGACTCCGTCTCAAAAAAAAAAAAAAAAGAAAAGAAAGAAACTGTAGTGGATCCTATCTAAACTAAAAAAAAATCTCATCTAGACAAAAGCTTCAAAATTACCCTGGAATATATCATAAACCATTTACAATTTAATAAGCATTACACCAGAGGACCAGACACAAAAAGGCCAAAACACAAGAGAAGAAAAAAATGTCAGTACAAACCAAGAAGAGATGCCCAAAAGATATTGGTGTTATTCAGACATACATTTAAAAATAGTTGTAATTGATTAATATGTTTAAAAATTCAAAGAAGGAGAATTTAAGCAAAGAACTAGAAACAAAAAGAATCAACTAGAAATTGCATAGCTTAACAAAAGGATAATTGAAACAAAGAACACAATAGATTGCTTAACAATAGATCAGCCCAGAGATCAGGAAACTTTTTCTGGTCCAGATAGTAAGTGTTTTAGGCTTTGTAGCCAGACAGTCGCTGTTGAAACTATTCACCTCTGATTGGACTCAAAAAGCTGCCATTCACAATAAACAAATGAGTGGGCATAGCTGGGTTCCAATAAAGCTTTATTTACAAAAACAGATAACATCAATGATTACATAATCACAGCAAGAAAGAAGGAAGAAAAATTTGGAAAAGATTCTAAGAGACGTATGGCACATGATAAAATTTACAGAAAAAGAACAGAGAGAGAATGAAGCAGATGTAATATTCACAAAGATAATGGCTAAGAATGTCCCAAACTGGATGAAAAACTTCAAGCCAAAGACACAAGAAATACTACAAACCCCAAGCAGAAAATGTGAATCAGACAACTTAACTTCTAAGAGGTGCTCTTCATTATTACAGCCAAAGTAATTTCCTAAATTGGAAATATAATTATCCCACTTCCTTACAGAGAAAATTCTGTTTATTCCATAACTTGGGACCAGTCTAATTTTTAAGTTGTTCCGTAAACCCTTCAGAACCTGGTCCCAGTACAACTCTCAACCTCACCTGTGGACTCTCTCCTGCTCTATGCTCCTGCCACTGTGAACTTTTAACTATTTCCTGATCTGCCTAGGCAGTTTCATTGATTTGCCCAAGCAGCTCTCTCTGTTTAGAACTTGCTGTCATTGATTGTCTTTCTTTAAAACAGCAAATCACCCTCAAGTCTTAGCTCAAGAGTTACTTTCTCTTTGATGCCTCTCCTGACTCTTTCCCATTGCTGACAGAATTGACTTCAGCCTCCTCTGTCAACCACTGCAGCCCAAGCACCTGCCGTCTATCACCACCTCTGTAGCACTCAGTTCCCCTATCAGTCTGTAAGTTCCTTGAGGACAGGGACTGTGCTTTTCTTATTTGCATAAACCCTCAGCACCTAAAACAATGTCTATTTCACTATATATAAAAGGCCCTCAGTACAATATATATATATGTGTATATGTGTGTGTGCATATATGTATATATGTATGTGTGTATATATATATACACACACAGATATATGTGTGTGTTTATATATGTGTGTGTGTGTGTATATATATATATATACACACACATACATATTCATAGAGAGAAAGAGAGAAAGTGTTCAGGTAGAAAATCTGTCTCCAAACATATCAAAATTATTACCTCCTACTCTTCCAATGTCAAACACAATGATTGTTGACTGTGCAGAACAGAGCTGCAATCCCAAGTATGGGAAGAATTGATTGGACAACACTCTATTTTCAAATGATCTTAAAGATGAACCCACGTGTGAAAAGATGTTCCACCCCCACCGCTAAATGGCGTTCTGTACATTTCCTTAATTTTTTTCCTGCATAATTTCTACTAGCTAGGTATGTCTTTATCATCATTTTACTAATTAAAAAACTGTGGCCCAGAAACTGACGAGGATCATAGCTAACAAGAGACTGAGTTGTGTTTCCAACCCATGTCAACCTGATACCAAAATCTGTGTTTTTTCTACTTTGCCACACTGTCTTCTGCCCTGGAATTGACTCTCCTTGAAAACTGAGACCAAGCCCAGGCCACTGAAACTTCTTGAGTATCAGAAGCATATAAAACAATTCTCCATGGTTGCCTGTCTTGAATTGTGATACCATTATCCTCTTACAGACCAATTGGTGTGAAATCAGATCCTGCCTGGGAGTGGGAAAAAGAATAGAAAGGGAAGACGCTGGCTCCAAGCTCGGCAAGACACAAAAACTTATTGGAGTTCTGTAGGGGCCTGTTCAAAGTTTGGGTATATTCTGTCATTTGGCAAGAATTAAATAGAGCCTTGTGTCCTCTAAGATTATTCTGTTACTTTCAGGATTAGGTTACCCATCATTATATTTAACCTATGGGAAAAGCCAACACAAAGCTCTGCTAAAGATGTAATAGGAAGCATATAATAAAGAATCCTCATGTCAAAGAGATACAAGTTTCCCACAGAGAGCTGGTGCTGAACGAATTCTTTCTCCTTCTGCCTACCATCCCTGAGGGGAACTCAGCCTCAGAGGCCCAAAGGGATGCGAGAAAAGCAGCCCCGGCTTCCTAGAGACAGATACAGGTGCTCTGCTCTTACTCATTCATGAGCTAACTATGAAGAGGGTGCAGGAAGAAGGGAAGGGAGGTTAGAGCTGACCTTATCTTGCTTCATCTGTATGAATTCCAGAAGGCCCTGGGGAACCTGAGATTCGTAGACTTATTCCCTTCTCACGTTTCCTACTGAAAATCCCTCCAGCTGGCGGGATGCTAAAATAGGTACCATTTAGCCGGCTAATGAAGTCCATATGCAATTGTTAGAAATATAATTGACACTTCAGACTTTGGATCTGCATTTCGCTTTGCACAGTTTTCTGCTGCCCAGCATGGCTGCCTGATGGGAATGCTTCTGTTTTCCAAGTTTCTTTGCCCTGGCTGGAGTTAAAAGTAGACTCTTGATGTGCTAATGTCAGGTTATAATAATACCTATATGTTATGCTGATTAAATAAAATAACATTTGTAAAGCAAAGTGCCAGACACACGGTGGCACTGTCTAAATCAGAACGGTTATTTACAATCTGCCTTCTACCCACCTTTTCCAGGCTCGTTTCTCAGGACTGTGTTCCTCCCTGAGGCCTGGTCCAGCACACCTTAATGTCTATCCACACTGAAATAGTCATTGTTTCAAGCAGACATGAGTCCCTTCCCGCTGTCATGGTTTCATATGTGCCTGCCAAAGAGAATGCTACTGTGGCCACAGGGTGAAGGAAGTGGTTTTATCTCCTGAGCAATAAAGTCAAGGTTTCTGAGGGTTAGAGAATAGCCTAAATGAACTTGGACACTCTCGGCAATATTTAACCCTTTCGACTTTTGGGACAAAGTTGGCACTCAGTTTATAGTTGTCAGATGAATGAATACATAAAAGAAGAGAATTCAGAAAGACTCTGGAACTTTGATGTGTAAAAATATCGCCAGGGAGATTTGTTAAAATGACAGGCTGTCTGCAATGTTTTCCCCTTACAGATACGGGACACAGAAAATCAGACCCCTCAGTTATTCATGTAACACACACACACACACACACACACACACACATACACACACACACACACGCTCACAGAGACACAGTAATTGACTAAATATGTAAATAACGCAAGAACATAATTTTGAAGAAAGAATCGTGTAATAGCATATGATACTGCAAAGAATGATACCATCAATTTGTGACTAACAGCCTCTAATCACCTGGTTTTCAAAATAAGATGGTAAGGATAGATTTTTCTTCCTTCTAGTTTATATATGGTGGAGTACTAGGAGCACATTTAGAAGGCAATAACATGTAAACAGCAATTACTGTTACTGGGGAAAAGTACAAAGAACTCTGCTTAAATTACATTATGTATTGCTTATGACAGCTCCATGAAGCAAATGTATACATATGTGTGAATATATTGTTATATATAATTACCAGTGTATATACAGGTGTGCACATACTTACACACACCAATCTTACAAGAAAGAAAGTCTTAATAAGGCTACACCGGGCATGGTGGCGGGCGCCTGTAGTCCCAGCTACTCGGGAGGCTGAGGCAGGAGAATGGCATGAACCCGGGAGGCGGAGCTTGCAGTGAGCCAAGATCGTGTCACTGCACTCCAGCCTGGGCGACAGAGCGAGACTCCGTCTCAAAAAATAAATAAATAAATAAATAAATAATAATAATAATAAAGGCTAAAAAAGGTAACTAAGATCATAAAGGGTCAAGATTCAAATTCAGCACCTTCTGATTCCAAAACCTGTGCTCTTAACCACAACTCTCCACAGTTCTATGATATTAAAATAGAGGACAGTGTGGAAAGCCCTGCACTCATTCGAGTACTTCAGTGAGATCCTCCGTAGTTATTGAAGTTAGAGACTCAACTCCACAGTCCCCCTTTGACTTGGAAGCAAAATTCAAGTACTGAAGTATATTGCATATTTATATTCCCGGATCTTGTTCTTGAAGCAGCTGCAGACTGTTCATGTTTTCTGAGTGTCCACTGGATTCACAGAGAATGGGAAGGCAATTCTCCTGGACCGAGGGTTTAAGGCCTGCAAGGAACAGGGCTGGAGACTTAACACACTGCATTTCCTTCAGTGAAATGAACAAGGTGAAACTTCGGTCTAATGGGAACTGAGAGAAAAAGTTTCTTCACTGTGTTGTTGTCACTCCTTACCTGATTTTCCTTAGTGTTAGGAAAGGCACATTTTGTTCACAGAAGAGCATTTATGAGGTGTGATTTTACCATCTCAGAGAGAGTCCCTGAGTCAAGTCCGCGACCCCCGCTGCCCCTGTGCACGCCACGTCTGACGGTCCATAATTCAAGATTAATGGCTGCTTTAAATCGCTTATCCCCTGTGAAAGTGTCAGGGCCCAGGAGTGGTAGCAGAGTCTTGCTAGAAATATTTATCTTAGATCTGGATATATGTGGTTAGAAAAACTCAACGTGAAGTTAGAATGGTGCAGACCAGAGACAAAGAGATGTCATCCGCGTGGGAAAGGGCGCCAGAGACGCTGAACCACAGGCTGAGTCCCTGGACCACATTTTGAGCTTTATGGCAAATAGTTGCTCCTTTTGTCCTCTCTTTTTCACTCCAGTCCTTCCTCCTTCCTGCCATGTTTTCTGCCCCAAAATATGTTTCTATGAGCTGTTAGTACTTCTACTAAGTTAGCCCAAAGCTGCTTCTTTCTATATTTTATGCCCAGCCTAAAAGTTTATCTGTACACACTGAACACTAACCTAACTGGGAATGTAAACCAACTGTAACCTACTCTTGGGCCAATCACTGAGCTTTGGCCAATCACAGGCAGCCAACTGTTCAAACCCTGTACAAATAAGGCAAACACTGAGCTGTAACCAGCCTGGCTGTTTCTGTCTATAAATCAACCACACAGCAGGATTGAAGCCTCTCTGAATCTATTCTGCTTCAGGGACTGCCCGATTTGTGAATGGTTTTTTACTCAATTAAACTCTGTTAAATTTAATGTTTCTAAGGGTTTTACCACTTTCTTTGCTTTTCCAAAATGCCAATTTGTGGACTGGTTATCTAAGAACCCATGGGAGAGGTTTTTTGGAAAATAGGTATTTTCAGGCCCTGCTCCGATAATCCTTTGATCTGGTAGTTCTGGAGTAGGGACCAGGAAGCTGGATTTTAAGTGATTCAGAGGCAGAGCCAGATTCCCAGCTTCTGGTGACCTTGGAAACAGCAATACAGCAATTCTGGAGAAACTTTGCTTCATGAGCTGTCTCAGTGCCCTGAAAGCCTGGAGACGCCCGGGGAGGCTGTATTAATATTTCATGTCTTCTAAATCAGTTTTCAAAAGTCATTAAGCCAGAAAATTTGATTTCCCTGAAAGGTATACATTGGCTTAATCCACAGGGTAGCACATAGAGACTTTTGGAGTTTTGCTGCATTCCTTCTATTTTCCACCCTCATATCACCCAGAGGCAGATATTATTTAATCCTTCAAGTCACCAGCATCTCACTTCCTAGCCATCTCTCCCCATGCTCTTCAGTAACTCAGGCATCCTAAAATTATTTACCAGCTCAGCTTCATCCTCTACACATTCTTCTAAGAATTTTTTCATTACAACATAAGACCAGGGTTCAGAAATACTCTTGGCCCTCTTCCAGTAGAAGGGTGGGCATCTCTTAATGCAAAGGACAAAGGAAGCAAAGGATCAAGGGTCCGCTGATCCCCCGGCTTGATTCTTACAAAAGGTCATTTATCTTACGTTGAGTGTTGATCAAAACAGAGCAAAGTTTATGTTCATAAAAACATATTTCAATAAACCCCACAAGTGCAAAGGTGGAAGATCACGGGCTTTATCTTCGGTGACCATTTTCTCAGCAGTCTCCTGGAACCGGCTTTCACAAGCCAGTGAAATGTCAGATGGATGAATACATAAACACATCTCCCATCTCCACGTTTAGTGACATCTCCTTGGTAGCTTGAAAAAGGCCATGGTTGGAGTGTTTACATCATAAAAATGAGCAAGATGCTACAAATCAGGTCTTCCTTTATCAGAAAGCTGGTTTGCCAGCAACCTGCTGTGCCAAAGATGCATTTGCTTTGCTTCCTAAATGACTATCTTCCTGGTAATCTTAGCTTTGTAAAGCTGGCTGCTTTGAATATTCACCAGACCAAGTCCTCAACAAATTCACAAATTCATGTGTTCCATCTCAATTATAAGCCTATCCCTCCCCATAAAAGTATTACCATCCTAACCTTTAGAGTAATTCCTCCTAGCACTTCTGTATTGCTTTATTATCAAGTGTATATCTATACATTTTACCATACTTGCAAACTTAAAAAAACGTGGTACGCCTGTTAAGTTTCTTTTAATTGACAAGTTCCCCTTTTATTCTTTTATTTTTCTTACAATTTATCTGTTTGCGAAACATAAGCCACATGGATATTCCCACAGTCTGAATTTTACAGATTGCACACTCGTGGTACAATTTAACATAGCCCTCTGTCCTCTGTATTTCCTGCACATTAGCATCTAGATCTGATGGTTTGATCAGACTTGGGTTTGATACTTCAGCAAGATAAAGGTGGGATTGTGGTCTCCCATCAGAAGACATGTAATATCTAGTTCTTTCTCTCCTTACAATGTTCAGTCATTGATGCCCAACGCTTAGATCCATTAATTCATTGGAGATTGCAAAACACCAATAATCTAATTCTGTCATTTCTTTTTTTCATGAATCAGCTGAAATACTTTGAAAAGAGATGTTTTCTCTCACCTGATAATTAACAACCCATGGCACAGATCAAATAGGGAAACACACAAGGAATGATTGATTCTCTCCCTTTTTTTAACCAACTTTTAAGATGAGTTGATTCCCCTACCTTTGCAATTTAGTAATTCCGTTGTTTTAATAAATTAATAAAACAAAGAGATGCATAGATGCAAAAAATACATCTATCTCAATCTAGAAGCCAGCCTCCTACTTCATTAAAAAATACTTGAAGGATTTCTATGGAAATTAGGGACAATTGAAGAATGTTCATTAATAGTGATCATGGACATTTGTTTTTTTCCTCTTTCTGGAGGCACCGGCCAATATTATTAACCAACTGTAAGAAATTAGAGGTGAAACCATTGGGAAAGAGGAGGTAAACTTACCACTCATAGTATATGATATGATTGTACTCTTGAAACATACTAGAGAATTGGCTCAAAACACCATTAGAACAATGTAAGAACTTAGTAAGTGCCCACCTCACGCTCCCATGTCAATCATTTGCCTCTGGTTGCCTTCCTTCTCTGCCACTGGGGTGAGGAGGGAGGATGCAATCTCCTGACAAGGGGATTCCCCTGAGTACCACTGGCCCTGAGAAGAGGATGTGGGTAAGGACACTAAACCCATCCACTGCACTCAGTACAGCCTTTGCTCGTGACATAATATATAAAATCAAGCTTGAGAGCAAAACATAAAGAACCACAACACCAAAATACACTGAAGCCCTTTACTCACCAATATTTGCCATTTGGAAGGCAAACATAGCCTGGGCTATAGAGTCAAATAGACTGGTTTTGAGTTCTAGCTCCACAACTATGACATGGGAAAATTGTCTAATTTTGGCCTGAATTTTCTCTTCTGTAAAATGGATACAATTATTTTGTAAAAGCCTACTTTAAAGGGTAGCTATAAAGATTAAAACAGACCCTATATCAGTATGAACAGCATTGTCTGAAATGTGGTATAAGCCCATCAAGCTTTAGCTGATTGTTCCTTTGACAGTGTTTAATCTAAGTTTGACCCTCTTACAAAATAAACAAGAAATAAACACATAGCTAAACACACAAAGCCCGTGCTTCACTTAATATTGCTCTAACTCCAGTGCCAGCATTTTCTCTTCAAAATATATTGACTTTCTACCCCTACCCCCTGTTGCACCTGTGAGCTCTGAAACACACCACCTGCCTCAACCCTGAGGTATTAACATATAGAAAATAAATTAAGCCTGTTCATTAAGCATAGAAAACTAACACTTATGGCCCGCAAATAATTTTAAAGAGAATTTAGATATGCTAAAATTTTTCTTCATATGGAATTTTGGGACTCTATTAATCAAATTATATATCAATAATAATTTCTTTCTGAATGCAAAAGCATTATATGCACATTGTAGACATTTTACAAAATGCAGTTAGCAAAATAAAAAGCAATTTAAATCCCACCACATAGAAACACACAATATTATCATTTATGCTTATCTTTCTAGACTTTTGGTGCACAAACATTTATTACTAGATTATTTTAATACAAAGCTATATTCATAGTGTGTGTAATGTTTTGTAACTTTCTTTTGTCATTTCAGAGGATATCACATCTTTCTAGATCATTAAAAGTTTTATAATCTTATTTAAATTGCACAGAATAGCCAAATCATAGATATGGATATGAATAAATATGATTAGGAATGTGTATAGGAATAAATATATGTATAAATATATAGATACAAACATTATATGAAATATTAATATTATACAACATATATGTATTTAATAAAATATATTTATACATATTGCACAAAAAGTAGGTTTTATTTTTAAATAAATCAAATCCATATACTTTTTAAAACAATTTCTGTCCTTGCCATGTAATTGAAACTCTATGCAAATTTTAAAATGCAGAATGATTATCATTGTATATTTTATATATATATACATATGTGTACATATTTAAATCATTTTAACCATTTCTTTTAGCACCTGCTGGGGGAAAAACATCATAGGTGTTACAAAGATGGATAAGAAACAGATGCTGTTAAAAGTCTCCCGGTCAACACTTAGGGACAGACCTGGGCACAAATAATTATAATATAAGAGACATAAAATGTTTTAATGATTGTACTTAAAAATACCAAAAAGAAAGAGATCATATGATCTTTTTAATCTCTCTGGAGGTAGAAAGAGGAGGAGAAAGAAAGCTATCACAGAGGAAATGGAATTTTCACTAGTGCTTGTTGGATGGAGAATGGAAGGGAAAATATTTTGTCTGAGAGAAAACATGAGCAAAGACACAGTGCAGCTACAGTCGCAGTATCTTCCCAGATGAATGTCAAATTGATTCAATTCCAAACACTGACAGAATTTTCTGAACTGTGCTCACTACTAAGACATTAGGTGGGCAACAACCTTTCATGGCACCTTTAAAGTTGTACTTATTGTGACAAATCCCTCACTGAAGCCAATTGAAGTTTTATTTCCCTGAATACTACACACACACACACACACACAGTTGGCCCTTCATATCCATGTATTCTACATCCAGAAATTTGATCAATGAATTTGGATTGAAAATATTCCAAAAAAAATTATTTCTGTAGCAAAAAAAAGTACAGTCTTCCTTTTCTTGTCATTATTCCCTAAACAATATAGTACAGCAACTATTTACATAGCATTTACATTGTATTAGGTATTATAAGTAATCTAGAGGTGATTTAAAGTGTTAGAGAGCATATGCAAAGGTTACATGCAAATGCTACAACATTGTACGTAAGAGACTTGAGGGGCATCCACTGATTTTGGTATCAGGGGAGGTCCTGGATACCAAGAGACAACTGTATACAAACACACACACAAACACACGCCTGTATATTTAGACATCTTACCTTTGGAATGCCTATGTATTCTTTGAAGTATATTATATATATTTATTTATTTACATACATATATTATTTTCCTTTGGAAATAAAGAGTTATGTTATAATATGAAGTGATTGCACCTCTTAGTGGATCTTAGGGCAGGAAACTGACTTGGTTATGAGTGTGCTTACCCTGCCCCTGATCATAATAACTGGACTGAAATGTGCTCGCTGGAATTCTCAAGCCATCCCTAAGTCCAGAGAATAACTAAATTCTCTATTAGAGAGCCAATTTGCTGTGAGGGAAATTAAGTTATTATTGCCTCTTGAATGTCAGCTGGCAGGCTCCATCTCTGGCTAATGCCTGTAATTATACAAACAGCCTTCTGAGCACAGCCCGTATGGCAGCTGCATATGGCATTTACAGTTGTTATAATAACACAACAGCCAGCCAAGAAGCACAACACAAGCACACCTCTAACCCGCAAGTGACCTGCTAATTAGCAGCTGTGTGGGGTTAACCAAAAGAGCACCTCATATAGGGTGGTGTGTTGTGAATGTAAACACTGACCCAGTAAACGGGACAATGTACGCCAGGAGGAGCTTACTCATTCCCTGCCTGTGTTGGTCAAACAAATGGGAAAAACAGACACTCAACAGAGAGACCCTGTAAAATGAATACAACACTGAGAAGAGGGAATCTGGTATCTTTTCCCCACAACCACTCCCACAGCCCCTGAATCATAACTATAGAATTGATCTTTGGGTTTGGACATTGAGATTAAATGTGTCCAGTCCCAAGACCCCGCTCTCCATCTTGGCTCCAACAGCTTCTTCTCTCCTTCCATTGCATTATCTCATTTATGGTTGTCCTAAGGCTTCTTTTTGTTTCCCACTCAGAAGTTTTGTTTGTTTTGCTTTCTGTGCTCAGAAGGCTGTTTGTATAATTACACTATTATTGAGTCCCATGTTGAAAGGTAAAATGCTTCCTAATATTTCTCTTTCTTCCATCCAGCTGCTCTAAAACGCTGTGTATCTGCATCGATCTAGTTCCTTACAATCTTAATTCCAAGTTCTGCTATTGTCAAACATTTGAAAGTTGTTCTTAATAATTCGCATTTACAAAGGCACCAAAATGCTTAGGCGAAACAAACAAATGCATATGGATTGTGAGGACTGCTCACATGGACTCTGCTCACAGTTTCTTTCTTTTTTGTTCCATTTGCCTCATTGTAGCAGTAATTTTTTTCTCTTAATCTTTCTTCCTAACAAAATTAAATTTCTTTTCCCTTATACAACTTTAATCACTTATAATGTCACAAAGTGAACAGATAACAAATTAGATGATCATTTACCATAAAAAAAAGTTCATTGGGTACACTAGTAGTTTAAACCTGCTTGGTAATAATAATTAATGATAACAGCAATATGTGTTAGGTGCAGCATGGTACTGAACACTTTACATGCATAATCTCATTCTATCCTCATAACAATTCTATTATGCATGTTCCATTAATACGTCATTTTATAGATTAGAGAATGGCTCTTAGAGAAGTCAGTACTTGCTCAAAATCTCGCAGTCAGCGTAAAAGCTACAATTCAAGTGGGACGGATCTTACTCCAGAACTGAAGGGCTTCTCCACAGTCAGTTAAGAGCTCACTGCTCAGAGATCTGGTCTCCTCATGGATACAGGCAGAATGATCTCCAAGGGCCCCTTCAGTCCTATAAAATATGAGGAGATATAGAAATATAAAATGCAATCCTCGAAAAGCTTCCCATCTGTTTATACGTTGAAGACAAAGGCAATTTAAGTCAGTGTTTGTTAAATTTGGTATTTCACCAGTTTGTCATTGATTTTTGAAGCCTTTTTATTTGAGAAGTAATTTAAGGCTTTCCATTCAAGGTGGCGGGTCCATCACACGCCTCCTCTCCCCTTCTCTTCCAACTTTCAGGGAAATGTCAGTGTCATTATGCAAGGAAACAAACCCATGGCCACATAGGAAGGGGAATGGCTGACGCCAGCGGACAAGCAATTCCAGAATGTTTCGGGTGTCAGAGGCAGATGGGAGCGGGTAAGCAGTGAAATAGAGGCAAGAAGTGGGCATCCTGGCAGGAGAAGCCTCCAGGTAAGGAGGAGTCCATCGTCTAGGTGGATCCATGAGGACCCATGATTTTTATTTTTCACTTTTTAGCACCCTATTTTTTTCTTTTGTTACTTTTGTTTTCTTTTTTTTAACTTTTACTTTCAGGGGCTTATTATATAAGTAAATTCATGTCATGGATGTTTGTTGTACAGATTCTTTCATCACCCAGGTACTAAGCCTAGTACCAAAAGAGTTATTTTTTCTGATCATCTCCCTCCTCCCGCCCTCTACTCTCGAGTAGGCCCCCGTGCCTGTCATTCCCCTCTTTGTGTTCATGTGATCCCATCATTAAGCTCCCCTTTTTTTTTCTTTCTTTTTTCTTTTTTTTTTTTTTTTTTTTGAGACAGAGTTTTGCTCTTGTTGCCCAGGATGGATGCAATGGCGCGATCTCGGCTCACTGCAACCTCCACCTCCCGGGTTCAAGCGATTCTCCTGCCTCAGCCTCCCAAGGAGCTGGGATTACTGGCATGTGCCACCACACCCGGCTAATTTTGTATTTTTAGTAGAGACAGGGTTTCTCTATGTTGGTCAGGCTGATCTAGAACTCGCGACCTCAGGTGATCCACCTGCCTTGGCCTCCCAAAATGCTGGGATTACAGGCATGAGCCACCATGACCTGCCCCAGCTCCCATTTATAAGTGATCCTAGATTGGAGATGACAGGCACAAAAGTGGGTTGAAGCCTGGAAGGAGGGAAAGAGGAAGAAGGTAATTATTTGAGGGTTTAACCATGAATGGCAGTGCCATCTACCTTGCCTTCACCCTCAGCCTAGGAAGTCTATTATCTCCTCCAAAAGTAAAAAATATAAAAATCCCTCCTCTAAGTAAGTTAAACAAATTTCCCAGGAAGAGTTTGTGTAATGAGTTGCTTTTGGTACTGAGTAAAGCCCTTATGGTTCTGCACCTGAATAACCTTAACTTCATAGGCAGTAAGTTCTCTTACTTTAGGCCACCTTGAAGGGAAACCAGCCTCCCTCTTCCCAGAAGCCCAGCAGCAAGACAGACCTACCTATAAATGTGCACAGAAGCCTTACATCAACTCCATACAACTATCAGCATGCCTCTTAATTCTTACATGTAAAAAGGAAACCAAGAATTATAAGGTATATGATAAAAATCAGCAGCGTGGAAAAAAGAAAGGCCACATAATTGAGCAGAATAACCCCAAAATTCAGGTAAAACAATGACAAATAAGATAGTTATATGTCTTAGCCTCAATAAAATTTGAGTAGAAATGAATCTATTAAAAATACAATGCTGATTCACAATAACAAAGACATGGAATCAACCTAAATGCCCATCAGTGGTAGACTGGATAAAGAAAATGTGGTATATACACACTGTGGAATACTATGCAACCATAAAAAAGCAAGATAATCTCCTTTGCAGGAACATGAAAGGAACTGGAGGCCATCATCATTAGCAAAGTAATACAGAAACAGAAAACCAAATACCACATGTTCTCACTTATAAATGGGAGCAAAATGACAGGAACACATGGACACAAAGAGGGGAACAACAGGCACTTGGTCCTACTTAAGGGTGGAGGGCAGGTGGAGGGAGAGGATCAGAAAAAATAACTGTTTTGGTACTAGGCTTAATAACTGGATGATGAAATAGTCTGTACAACAAACCCCCATGACAAGAATTTACCCATATAACAAACCCCTGAATGTACAATGAAAGTTAAAAAAAGGAAAAAAAACTTAAGAAAAAATAGTGTGCTAAAAAGTGAAAAATAAAAATATATAAAAGAGTTATTAGAAATTAAAAATAAAATATCAGTAGAATGATTGCAAGATAGAGTTAGGGTACCTCTCCTAAAACATAGATCAGAATTATAGAAGTAGACAGAATGAAGAAGGCAAGTAAGAGTTAGTTCCAGGCAGTCAAACATCTCAGTAAAAGAAGTAACTAGAAAAGAGATCAGAAACATCACACACCGGGGCTGTTGTGGGGTGGGGAGAGGGGGGAGTGATAGCATCAGGAGATATACCTAATGTAAATGACGAGTTAATGGGTGCAGCACACCAACATGGCACATGTATACATATGTAGCAAACCTGCACGTTGTGCACATGTACCCTAGAACTTAAAGTATAGTAATAAAAAAAAAAGAAGCCAAACACACACACACACACGAGATCAGAAAATGGAGGCCAGGTGTGATGACTCATGCCTATAATCCCAGCACTTTAGGAGGCTGAGACAGGCAGATCACATGAGGACAGGAGTTCGAGACCAGCTCGGCCAACATGACAAACCCCATCTCTACTAAAAATACAAAAATTAGCCAGGCATGGTAGTGCATGCCTGTAATTCCAGCTAGTAAAGAGGCTGAGGCACCAGAATTGCTTGAACCTGGGAGGTGGAGGTTGCAGTGAGCCAAGATCAAACTGCTGCATCCCAGTCTGGGCAAGAAAGAAAAAAAAAATGAAAGGAAAGGAAAGAAAAAAAAAAGAAAAAGGAGAGAGAAAGAGAGAGAGAAAAGAGAAAGAAAGAAAGAAAGAAAGAAGAAAGAAAGAGAAAGAAAGAAGAAAGAGAAAGAAAAAGAAAAAGAAAGAAAGAGAAAGAAAAAGAAACAAAGGAAGGAAGGAAAAGAGAGAAAGAAAAAGAAAAAAGAGAGAAAGGGAGGAAGGCAGGAAAAAGAAAGAAAAGGAAAAGAAAATGATCAAATGTGTAATAAAAGAAACTCTGGAAAAAAATACAAAATTATTCAGCATAAAAAGAGTATAGTGTGAAGATTAAGATGAATGACAGAAGATCACATCTGAAACATTGTCAGGAAACTTAAGAACAGCATGGATTTAACAAAATAAATAATGTCTGAAAACTTCCAGAAGAGAAAGGGGGAAAAATTCTTATCTCCCAAAAGGAGCAACAATCTTATTTCTCATGAACACCACTGGCTACTAAAAGACACTGCCTTCATGGTTCTGAGGGTAATTTTTTAAACATAGACCTCATGTTTTAGAACATATGTAGATGTACAGAACAATTGATAAGAGAGTGTACAGAACAATATATAAGATATACAGAGTTGCCATAAACCTGGCACTCAGCCTCCTCTGTTATTAATATTTTACAATCTTTTTGTTACATTTGTCACAATGGTACACTTATTACAATGAATGAACCAATACTAGTCATACTTATTCAGATGTCCTTAGCTTCCACCCAATGTCCTTTTTCTTTTCCAGGATCCCATCCAGTGTGCCACTTGCCATGTCTTCTTAGACTCCCTTTGACTGTGACCATTTCTCAAACTTCCTTGTGTTTAATGACCTTGACAGTTTTGAGGAATACTGGTCAGATTTTGCAGGATGTCCTTCTCTTATAAGGTGTCTAATTTTTTTCTCATGTATAGACTGAGGTTATGGGGTTAGGGGAAGAAGATCGCAGAAGTAAAACGTCATTCTCCTCACTTCCTACCGAGGGTAAATACTAGCAACAAGACATCACTATGGATGTTGACCTTTATTACCTGGCTAGGGTAAGGTTTGTCAGGCTTTCCTGTGGTAACGTTACTCTTTTTCCCCCTTTTCATACCGTACTACGCACAGCCACATTTAAGGAATGGGGCCTCACGATCCACCTCCACGAAAGTAGAACATCCATGTAAGTTATTTAGACTATGTCTGCCTAGAGATTTGCCTCTTTCCCCCATTAATCAATCATTTCTTTATATCAGTTTGGACTCACTGATATTTTATAATTTGAGTTATAATCCAATATTACATTTTTACTTCGCCCAAATTATTCCAGCTTTGGCCATAGGAGCTCTTTCGGTTGGCTTCTGTGTACCTTTGACATAACCCCATCAATGTGTGTTTGTTGTGTTTCTGTTTCTATTTTTTTGGTTTTTGAGCACCTCATTACTTTCTATTATGACAAGTTACTCCAGGCTCATCTTGTATATTTCCTGACCTGATCCTAAAATCTGCCATTTATCCAAAGAGCCTTGCCTCTTTTATTGAAGGTGGTATTTGAAAATAAGATCTGAGGAAGGTGTGTTCCTTACTACTGGGGTACTACTGCTTCCAGGCTCTCTAAGCTGACACAGCAAGGAAATATATGTGTGTATACTATTACATATTTATGCACGCATCTATAAATATTTCTATAGGTAACAATCTGGGTCTATATTAAGCTAAATATGAATTCAGGTATAATTCACTACCATATGGATTATTCTAGCTCCCTCCTTGCTTACCTATAAACTACCATTCCCACAGTAAGAAACCTGTTTCCCACTATCTGCCATCCAGTTGATTGAACTTGATTGTTCAATTCCAGTATACATATACAGAATCAGAATTGTTAACTCTACACCCATGGGAAGCAACTTTATCAACCAAAGTATAGTCCTTTTGTGCAGATCCTTTTACCTTTAGAATTACAGAATCCACCCATTTTCAAAGTTACTTAGGTTGAACTTTTCCTGTCGTAAACATCACCGAGGTTGGATTGGTTTTGTCTAATTTGCACACATCAAAGTTTACTCTACTATGACATTCTATGGTTTTGTCAAATGCATGATGTCTGTATCCACCATTGTATTACCAAACTAAAGGGTTTAATCACCCTAAAAAATTACCTAGGTTTTACCTGTTCAGTCCTTCCCACCTGTCTCCAAACATGTGGCAACCGCTGGTCTTTTCACTAGTTTTGTATTTTCCAGTATGTCATAGAGTTGGAATTATGCAATATGTAGCCTTTTCAGATTGTCTTTTTTCACTTAGCAATATGTGTTTAAGATTCCTCAATGTGTTTTCGTGGCTAGATCATTTCTTTTTAATGTTGAAAATTCCAAATAATATTCTGTTGTATGAATGTACAAACGTTTGTTTAGTGATTTACCTATTGAAGGACATCTTGGTTGCCTCCATTTTGTGGTGATGATGAATAAAGCTGCTATAAATATCTATGTACATTGCTGAGTTGTGTGGCAAAACTATATAACTGTAAAAAAAACTACCAATCTGTCTTTCAAAGTGGCTGTATCACTATCTACCCCAGCAATGTTGGTATACATGTTTTCCAGAATTTCGTATTGTCATTTTTTAAAAGTATAGCTATTTTAATTAGTGAGTAGTAGTATCTCATTATTGTTTTAGTTTGGGGTCTCCTAATGACAAATAATGTTGATCATTTTTTTGTAAACTTATATGTCACCATCTTCTTTGGTGAGGTATCTGTTCAGATCTTTTGCATGTTTAGTCATTAGATTTTTTGTTTTCTTATTGTTGAGTTTTATGGGTTCTTTGTATATTGGATACAAGTACTTTATCTGATATGTGTTGTGTAAACATTTTCTCCCATCTGTGGCTTATGTTTTATTCTCTTAACATTGTTTTTTGCAGAATAAAATTTTTTAATTATAATAAACTACAATTTACCATTTTTTCTTTCTTGAATTGTACTTATCTTATTGTATCTAAAAACTCATCAAACTCATCAAAACTCATCAAATCCAAGGAGATATATATATATATATATATATATATATATATATACACACACACACACATATATATATATCTCCTGTGTTTTCTGCTAGAAGATTTATTGTTTGCATTTTACATTTAGGCTTATGATCCATTTTGAGTTAAATTTCATGAAAGTACTAAGGTCTGTGTTTAGATCCATTTTCTTTCTCTTGCCTCTCTGATATTTTGCACCATTTGTTGGAAAGCCTATTCTTCCTCTATTGAATTATCTTTGTTCCTTTGTCAAAGGTCAGTTGATTATACTTTGTTGGGTCTATTTCTAGGCTGTCTATTGTGTTCCACTGATCTATATAATTATTCTTTCATCAATGTGATGCTTTCTCAATTATTAGAGTTTTATAGCAACTCTTAAAATCAGGTAATGTGAGTCCTTCAACTTTGTTCTGCAGTTTTCAGCATTGTGCTGACAATTCTAGGTCTTTTGCCTTTCTGTGTAAGCTCAGAATCAGTTTGTCAGTGTCTACAAAATAACTTGCTCAGATTTTGATTGGGATTCCATTAAAACTGGAAATCAAGCTGGGAAAAGTTGATGTCTTAACAATATTGAGATTTACAAACCATAAACAGATCATCTTTGATTTTTTTTCACATAGTGTTGTGGTTTTCCACGTACAGTTCCTGTAGCTATTTTGTTTAATGTATACCTAAGTATGTCAGTTTTTGGTGTTATTGTAAATGGTATTTTTATTTCAAATTCCAATAATAATTGACTTTCATATATTAACTTTTAATCCTATGACTTTGCTACATTTGTTTATTAATTTCAGAAGGGTTTGGGGATTGTTTTTGTCAATTTGAAGAGAGTTCATGCATAGAAAATAATATTATCTGTGAACAAAGGCACTTTTATTTGTTCCTTTATAATCTTTTTTTTTTTTATTTCCTTTTCTTGTCTTATTGCACTAAGACTACCAGTAATATGTTGAATAGGAGTGCTGTGAAGGAATATCTTTACTTTGTTCCTGATCTTAGTAAGGAAGCATCTGTTTCTCACCAGGAAGTATGAAGTTAGCTGTTGGATTTTTGTAAGTATTCCTTACAGAGTAGAGGAAGTCCCCTCTATTCCTTGTTTGCTGAGAATTTTATTATGAATGGGTATTGGATTTTGTTAAATGCTTTTTTTGTATCAATTGACATGACCAGATGATTTTCTTCTTTATCCTGGTGATGTTGTGAATTACATTAATTCATTTTAAATGTTGAGCCAGCCCTAGAATAAAGTCCAGTTGGTCATGGTGTACAATTCCTATTCTACATTTTCTCTGATCTGGTTTGCTAATATTTTGTTAAACATTTTTGCATCTATGTTGTATTAGTTTCTTTTTCTACTATAAAAAGTTATCACACACTTAATGGCATAAGACAGCAAAAATTTATTACCTTACAGTTCTGGAAGTCAGAAGTGTGAAGTGAGCCTTACAGGCTAACACTGAGACATTGGCAGAGCTTCATTCCTTCTGGAATTTTCAAGAGATAATCTACTTACAAGCCTTTTCCAGCTTCTAGAGGCCTACTGTACTCCTTGGCTGCTGGCCCCGCCCTCCATCTTCAGAGAATGTTACTCCAACACCTGCTTCTGTCATCACATCTCCTCTCTGACTCTGACCCTATTGTTTCTTCTTTTAAAGATCCTTATGATTACATTAGTCCTACCCAGTTAATCCAGGATAGTCATTCCATTTCAAAGGCCTTAACAATATCTGCAAAGTACCTTTTGTCATGTAAGGTAACAGATTCCAGGGATTAGAATGTGGATACCATTGGGGGTGAGGGTTGATAGGGGTGTATAATTCTATCTACCACATGTTCATGAGAAATATTGGTCTATGGTTTTTCTTTCTTATAATGAGTTTATCTGGTTTTAGTGTTATGGTAATATGTTGGCCTCATAGGATAAGTTAGGAAGTGTTAAATTGTCTGTTTGCTGGAAGAGATTGTAGAAAATTCGTATTATTTCTTCCTTAGTGTTTGCTAGAATTCACCACTAAAACCATCTGAGCCTGGTGCTCTCTTTTCATAAAGTTATTGATTATTGACTTAATTTTAAAATAGATATAGTCCTGTTGAAATTATCTGCCTCTCTTTGTTTGAGTTTTGATAATTTATGTCTTTCAAAGAGTTTGTCCATTTTATCTAAATTATCAAATTTGTGGGCATGCAGTTTTACATACTGTTTCTTTATTATTCTTTTTGATGTTTATGTGATCAGTGGCAATGATCTTTCTTTCATGTCTGCTATTGGTAATTTGTGTTTTTTCTCTTTTTTCTCCTTAGCTATCCTGGCAAGAGTTTTCCCATTTTTATTGGTCTTTCCAAATAACTAGCTTTTGGTTTTGTTGATTTTCATTATTATTATTATTATTATTATTATTATTATTATTATGTGCTTTTAAATTCATTGACTTCTGCTCTAGTTTTGCTACAAAAGTGAACTCTCTTACATGAGTTCTCTTGCCCTTCTGCCTTCCACCTTTCTCCAGTGGGTTGATTCACACTGGATGCTGGTACATTGCTCTTGGACTTCCCTGGTTCCAGAACCACATGCCAAATAAACTTCTTTTATTTATAAATTATCCAGTCTGTGGTATTCTGTTATAGCAGCAGAAAATGAACTGAGATAAAAATTAATGTTCAAATATTTAAGATATTTCCACTATTTTTCTGTTACTGATTTCTATGTTAAGTCCATAGTGGTCTGAAAAAATACACTGTATGATTTCTATTACTTTAAATTTGTTAAGCTGTGTTTTGTGGCACAGAATTTTGTGAATATTCCATGTAAGCTTGAGAATTTGTATTCTTCTGCTGTTGCATAGAGCTCTCTATAAATGCCAGGTAGGTCAAGTTTATTGACACAGCTGTTCAGTTCAACCTTATCCTCATTGATTTTCTGCCTCCTTCATCTATCACTATGGAAAAAGGGGTACTGATGTCTCCAACAATAATAGTAGTGTAATGTATTTTTTTCCTTACAGTTCTGTCAATCTTTGCTTCACATATTTTGATGCTCTGCTGTTAGGTTAAGGATTGTTATATCTTTTGGGAAATTTTACCCTTTTATTATTATGTAATTATCCCCTTTATCCCTGATAATTTTTTCCTGAAATTTGCTGAAATTAATATAGCAATTCCAGCCTTCTTTTGATTAGTGTTACCACAGTATATGTCACTCCTTCTTTTTACTTTTGGTCTATCTTTATATTTAATGTCAGTTTCTTGGAGTAAACATACAGTTAAGCTTTTTTTTAAAATTTACTCTGCAGACCTCTGTCTTTCAATTGGCTTATTCACATCATTCACATTTAAAGTGATTATTGAAATACTTGGGTGAATATCCATCATGCTTGTAACAGTTTTTTATTTATTGTATTTGTTGTTTCTTTTCTTCTTTTTCTCCTCTTACTGTCTTCCCTGGTTTTAATTAAACATTTTGCATAATTCCATTTTAGCTCTTCCTTTAGTCTATCAATTAAATTTCTTTTAACGAAAATGTTGGTTCTTGCCATACAGTTTGCAATACATTTACAACTAGCACAATTTCACCTTTAAATAATATTCTACCACTTTATATGTAGCGCATTTACCTTAACAGACTTTTCTTAATTCTTCTTTCCTGTCCCAGGTGAGATACTGCCATTTATTTTATTTATTCATATGCTATAATTGCCCAATATATTGTCACTATCATTGCTTTAGATAAAGTTATTTTAGGTCAATTTGGAACTTAAGAGGTAAAAGATGCTGTTTTACCTTCATTTATGCATTCTCTGATGCTGTTTCCTTCTTTATGTAGATCCAAGTTGCCAACTTACTATGTTTTTCTCCTTCCTGAATGACTTTGTCCAACATTTTCTGCAGGGCAGTTCCACTAATGATAAATTCTCAGTTTTTATTTGCCTAAGAAAGTATTTATTTCTTCCTAATTTTCTTTAACTTGTATTTTACATTCAGGGGTACATGTGCAGGTTTGTTACATAAGTAAACTTCTGTCATGAGAGTTTATTATACAAATTATTTCAGCACCCAGCTATTAAGCTTTGTACCCATTATTGTTATTTTTACTGATCCTCTCCCTCCTCCCACCCTCCACCCTCCAATAGGCCTCAGTGTGTGTTGTTCCCTTCTATGTGTCCGTGAGTTCTCATCATTTAGCTCTCACTTATAAGTGAGAACATGCAGTATTTGGTTTTCTGTTCCTGCATTAGTTTGCTAAGGATAATGTCCCTGCAAAGGACATGATCTTATTCTTTTTTATGGCTGCAAAGTATTCCATGGTGTATATGTACCATATTTTCTTTATCTAGTCTGTCATTGATGGGCATTTAGGTTGATTCCATGTCTTTGCTATTTCAAATAGTGGTGCCTGCATGTGTCTTTATTAATAGAATGATTTACATTCCTTTGGGTATATAACTAGTAATCAGATTGCTGGGCCAAATGTTATTTTTGTCTTTAGGTCTTTGAGAAACTGCCACACTGTCTTCCACAATGGTTGAACTAATCTACCTTCCCAACAACAGTGTATAAGCACTCATTTTTCTCCTGGCAGAGATACAAAAAAAAAGAAAAGAAAACTTCAGGCCAATATCTTGGATGAACATTGATGCAAAAATCCTCAACAAAATACTGGCAAACTGAATCCAGCAGCATATCAAAAAGCTTATCCAACATGATCAAGAAGCCTTTATCCCTGGGATGCAAGGTTGGTTCAACATATGCAAATCAATACATGTGATTCATCACATAAACAGAACTAAAGACAAAAACCACATGATTATCTCAATAGATGCAGAAAAGACTTTCAATAAAATTCAACATTCTTCATGTTAAAAGCTCTCAATAAACTAGGTATTGAAGGAACATAGCTCAAAATAATAAGAGCCATATATGACAAATCCACAGTCAACATCATACTGAATGGGCAAAAGCTGGAAACATTCACCTTAAAAACCAGCACAGGACAAGGATGCCCTCTCTCACCACTCTTATTCAAAATATTAGTTGTCTCAGACAGGACAACTGAAAGATTAAAAAAAAAAAAAAGGCATCCAAATAGGACAAGAGGACATCAAACTACCACTGCTTGAAGATGACATGATCCTATATCTAGAAAACCCCATAATCTCAGCCCCAAAGCTTCTTAAGCTGACAAACAACTTCAGCAAAGTCTTTGGATACAAAATCAGTGTGCAAAAAATTACTAGCATTTCTATACACCAACAAGTTCTCAAGCCGAGAGCCAAATCAGGAATGTAATCACATTCACAGTTACCACAAAAGAATAAAATACCAAGGAATACAGCAAAGTAGGGAGAAGAAAGTTTTCTACAAGGAGAACTACAAAACACTGCTCAAAGAAATCAGAGATGACACAAACAAATGGAAAAACATCCCATGCTCATGGATAGAAAAAAATCAATATCATTAAAATGGCCATACTGCCCAAAGCAGTTTATAGATTCAATGCTATTCCTGTTAAAGTACCATTGAGATTCTTCACAGAACTAGAAAAAAATATTTTAAAATTCATGTGGAACCAAAAAAGAGCCCAAATAGCCAAGACAATCCTAAGCAAAAAGAATGAAGCTGGAGGCATCACACTACTTGAGTTTAAACTATACTACAGGGCTACAGTAACGAAAAAAGCATGGTACTGGCACAAAAACAGACACATAGACCAATGGAACAGAAAAGAGAATCCAGAAATAAGGCAACATGCCTATAACTATCTGATCTTCAACAAATCTGACAAAAACAAGCAATAGGGAAAGGATTCCCTATTCAATAAATGGTGCTGGGATAACTGGCTAGCAATAGGCAGAAGATTAAAAGTGGACCCCTTCCTTACACCATATATAAACATTAACTCAAGATGGATAGAAGACTTACATGTAAAACCCAAAACTATAAAACTCTGCAAGACAACCTAGGGAATACCATTCAGAACATACGCACGGGCAAAGATTTTATGATGAAGAAGTCAAAAGCAATTGCAGCAAAAACCAAAATTGACAAATGGAATCTAATTAACTGAAAGAGCTTCTCCACAGCAAAAGAAACTATCAACAAAGAAAACAACATACAGAATGGAAAAAAAAATTTTGCAAACTATGCATCTGACAAAGGTCTAATATACAGCATCTAAAAGGAATTTAAACAAATTTACAAGAAGAAAACAAACAACCCTATTAAAATGTGGGCCAGGGACATGAACAGACACTTTTCAAAAGAAGACATGCATACATGCAGCAAGCAAACATATTTTAGAAAGCTCAACATCACTAATCATTAGAGAAATGCAAATCAAAGACCCAATGAGATACCATCTCACACCAGTCAAAATGGCTATTATTAAAAAGTCAAAAAATAACAGGTGCTGGAAAGGTTGTGGAGAAAAAGGAGCACTTATTTTCTAATTTTAAAAATTAGAAATTTTTTTTTAAAATCTCTTGTATGGAATTCTAGGTTGGTGGGTTTTGTTCTTTTCCCAACATTTTACATATTTCACTCCATTCTCTTCTAGCTTGTATAACTTATCCTCTGTTGGTAAATTTCCAAATCGCAGCTCTGCTTTTTTCAAGATTTTCTGTCTTTAGTTTTTTTTGGTTCGAATATAATGTACCTAGTAGGCATAGTTTGTGGTATTTATCTTGGCATTCTCTGAACTTCTGGGATCTGTGGTTTTGTATTTGTCATTACTTTTGGAAAATTTTCAGCCACTATTATTTCAAATATTTTTCTACTCTGTTATCTCTTTCTTTTAGTGTTGCAATTGTGTATATTTTATACCTTTGAAATTGTCCCATATTTCTCAGATATTTTTTCGGTATTTAAAAAATTCTTCTCTCTTTGCATTTCAGTTTAGAAAGCTGATATTGACATATCCTCACGCTCACTGATTCTTTCCTCAGCCACATTCAGTCTACTCATGGAACCATTAAAGATATTCTCCATGCTTGTTACTGTGTTTTGGTTTCTAACATTTTATTTTGATTCTTAGGGTTTTTATCTCTTTGCTTATTTTATTAATCATTCTTGCAGCTCATCATTTTTTTTATTTGAGCCCCTACCCCATTTATTTTAAATTCCCAGTCTCATAATTCCAAAATATGTGTCATGTAAGAATCTGGTCCTGATGCTTGCCTTCTGTCTTTGCTCTGTGTTACTTTTTTGCCTTGTAATTTTTTTAATGAAAGCTGGGCATTATGTATTGGTTGTATGAACTGAGGTAAAAGCACTTTAATGTGAGGTTTTATGTTAATCTGGCCAGGTGCTGGGCTGTTTAATGTTTCCTGTAGATGTATGTGACAGAAGCTTCAAATTCTTCTAGTGTCCCTGTTTTTGTCTTCCCTATTATCTTTGGGATTCCCTAGGAACTCCTTCTTAAATAGAGTCTGCACATTGCTCCTCTTACAACTCTAATATACAGTTTTTATACTGGGGCCCTGCTGATATGGTAGTAAGGTGTAGGATAGTGAAAGCACTCTAAAATCTTATGATTAAATATTTCAGTGGAACTGTGCTCCTGGGTTGTGACTTTCACAAATGTTTCCTAGCATTCCTTCTTTCTGCTTACATGAGACAGGAAGGATAGAGAGGACCAGAGGTGGGTAAGTGACCTTCTCCTTGGCTTTCATAGGCCCTGGAAAAGTCATGCCCCTTAGAGAGTAGTCCTTTGTTGTAGAGAATACTCTGGGCATTTCCAAAAGATTTCTTTTTTCCTCCCCCTGCTATTATATATATATATATATATATATATATATATATATATATATATATATATATATATATAACCAGGAGATCTTTCCTTGTTCTTCACTGCAAGAACCTGGTGGGGTTCCTGGAAGTAAAACCCATGAGTGTGCAGCCCTAGGAGATATTCACTTTCATGTGAATATCTTTAGTGATAAAGATTTAAGTTTAAGGCTTTAGTGACTGTTGCTCTAGGTAGAAATATCTTGGCTGTGACTCTGAATTTGCTAGTCTCTCCAGATTTTATAAGGTGGTTTGCCCTGGGACTTCAATTCTCAATATGGTCCAAGAAAAGTTATTGATTATTAATGTATTCAGCTTTTTTCTTGTTGTGAGGACAAGAGTGATGACTTCTGAGCTCTTCAGATGCTGGAAGTAAAACTGGAAGCTCAGGTCATTTATTTTAAACCTATATTTCATACAAAAAAAATCCATCAAGTTTGAGAGCAAAATAAAGGCATTTTTAGATGTGAATGGACTTAAAAGTGTCCAATAACTGAGAAGTTGTTTAATGAAATGATAAGGAAAATGCAGAAACATTCAAAATATTGGAAGCCATTGGATTCAGGAAATAGTAGGTTCACCCTAGCAAGAGAAAAGAGATCTCAGGATGGTGGTTGAAAAGTCACTGGTTCATAGTGGGGTAGAATGTTCAAGGTCTCCAAGAAATGAAGTCTCAAAAGAAGACATACACACAGCCAAAAAGCATATAAGAAAATGCTCAACACCACTAATAATTAGAGAAATGCAAATCAAAACCACAAGGAGATACCATCTCACACCAGTCAGAATGGCTACTATTAAAAAGTCAAAAAATAAGAAATTACAGAGAAAAGAGAATGCTTATACTCTGCTAGTGGGAATGTAAATTAGTTCAGCCCCCGTGGAAAGCAGTTGGGAGATTTCACAAATAAGTTAAAATAGAATTACCTTTCAGCCCAGCAATCTCCTTACTGGGTGTATACCCAAAGGAATACAAATTGTTCTATCATAAAGTCACATGCATGCATATGTTCATTGCAGTCCTATTGACAATAGCAAAGACATGGAATCAACCACAGTGCCCGTCTATGGTGGATTGGATAAAGAAAATGTGGTATACGCATATACACCATGGAATACCACACAGCCATAAAAAATATTGAAATCATGTATTTTGCGGCAAAATGGATGCAACTGGAGGCCATTATTTTAACCGATTAGCACAGGAACAGAAAACCAAATATGGCATGTTCCCACAAGTGGGAGCTAGACATTGACTACACATAGATACAAAGAAGGGAACAAGGGGCCTACTTAATGGTGTAAAGGTGTAGGGTGGGAGAATGGTAAGAACGGAAAAACTACCTATTAGGTACTGTGCTTATTACCTGGATGATGTTAAAGCAAACTAAATATGGCCTGAGAAGGACTCTGTACTTCTATATTTGAGTCCTTGTGGATGGATGAACTGTAACCTACCTTAATAGTCAGACAACATTGAAAACCTAACTTAGGAGTATGTGCCTGTAACAGTAACTGAGCCTTGGCCTGGTCCCAAAGGCCATATTTCAATCACTCATAGACTGCTAAGTGTTCAAACTGTGTTCAAATAAGGCAAACGCCAACCTGTAACCAATCCAGCTGTTTCTGTACCTCACTGCCGATTTCTGTACGTCATTTCCCTTTTTTGGTCTATAAGTCTTCCACCACGTGGCTGCGCTGGAGTCTCTGTGAATCTGCTGTGATTCTGGGGGCTGCCCGATTTGTGAATCATTCATTGCTCAATTAAACTCCATTAAATTTAATTCAGCTAAAGTTTTTCTTTTATCGATGACAAAATAATCTGTACAACAAACCCATATGACATGTAATTTACCCACGTAATAAACCTGCACATGTATCTCCTGAACCTAAAATAAAAGTTGAGACAAAAAAAAAAAGGTCTCCAAGAAATGGGTGTGAAGGAAGTAGATTCCGTATAGATATGAAAGATAAGCTAGATAATTGGAGTGTATGGTAAAAGACGCACCATGCTCTTATCAACAAGAGAAAAGAAAGCAATTAGAAATGCTTTGCAGGGCTGGGAAACGTATAAGAAAATCATGGTTGACTTACAGGTCCAGCAATAATCTGAATAACCCACCAGGAATGAAATATCTAAAAATGATCATTTTACATGTGTGACTGAGCTGGCGAGAAAATGAGGAAAATCCTTAGAGGCCAATTACAGAGTCAATTCATGAATCCAGCAAAGTGAGCTCTGAAGCTGCTGATTACCCTAAGGGCATCTGTATTACTCCGTTACCCAAATCTTCACTTTTAGCAACTGTCCAGAGAAAGAAGTCTAAGTCTAGGAACATGACACCTACCCAACAAAACTTCCTTTATATAACTGATGAAGTGAAGAGTTGGATACAAAACTTACTGTGGATCTGGAAAACCCTCTGCAAAATAGAGTATCGGAAGACAAATACGGAAATCTACATTATGAAGAAAGACAGCAAAGACGGTTTCCTACTACTACCTTGTCTTTGGGTAAAGAGAAAAAGTCTCCCTTCATAATTTGCAACTGTGGGCTGGCTTTTACTTGGATTGGAAATCTAAAAACATATTCTAAAAACAAGCAAAGTAACTAATAAATTGAGATGTTAGTCTAAAGTAATTCCAGGAATTCACAGTGCCTCCAGGCAGGATCAAACATAATCTTTTTCAGGGAATTTGTTCCCACTGCAGACCTCAAAGAATTCCTACTGTAGTACTGAGAAATTTCCAGTGAATACAAGGTCAAAATGAAAACTAAACTAAACTAGAAAACAACGACAAAGCATACAACAAAAAAGACACCATGAGTGAGAATAAGCCGATATAATAAAGAACAGTAGAACAGAAAAGACTTCAGAGGTTGTTTTTATCAGACACAAAACATAAGTAAGAATGTTTAAAATTATTTTGGAATAAGTCAGAATAAGAGAGTATGAGTAAGGAAAAAAAGACTGGTTATAATAGCCAGAAAAGACGATAAAAAGAATCAACTAGAACTTACAGAAGTGGAAAAAAAATGCCCTGATTTGTTACCTGACTGTAAACTGAGACAGTTAGCCCACTAAAAGCCTATGAACTTTGTGCTCGGGGCTTTTTGTCGTGCGACATATTAAATCAAGTTTAACAAGAGGGTGTGGTGGTGGCAGTGGAAACAGTGAATGAGATACTCTAGCCAGCACATTTGGAGAGGTAGGGCTTGCTGCAAGCCAAGCCTCTATGACACTTCTAGGGCCATCAGCCTGGCTTTCAGTAATTATAGGGCTTCTTTGGCTGCAGCAAAGGGGCAAATCCCTGACTCCAGCTCCAACATTCCGCTGATTGATGGCACCATCAATTTCTCAACCCCATCAGTTTCACCATCACCACCCAGGTTGCTCTCCAGACCCACATTACTGACTCAATTACCACACAGACCCTCAGGTTTAATTATACTCACAGATCTTATCTCCTAGTCATGTTTCAAGCCTCAATGACATCAGCTCCTCCAGTGACTCAAGCCAGAAAGTTGCTGGTCTTCCCTGTTTGCTCCCTTTCCACCTTGCATAACCCCTACGAAAAGTCAGTTACTGAAATCCTATCAATTATATTCCTCCTTAAAGGAGACATGTAAAAATCAAATATGTATTTCTTCTTCATTCCTAGTAACATGCCTTAGCCCATGGCCCCACTGAGATTACTGTGTTCAAGCAACATCTCCTTGGTCCATTTTCTCTTTGGCTCCTGAGCAGCAGAAGTACTCTAAAGCTACTAAGACTTGAGTTTCCTGGTCCCTTGCTTGCACTAGCCCCTTCTGAGACTTGCAGAGTCTTCTTAGTATGTTTCTATGGCCACGTGTTTTGTCAAATTTGCCAAGGTAAGATACCTTGATATGCCAAATCAAAGTCTTATGATTCATAATATGTAAAATACTCCTTTAGTGGTTTTCTCAAATTTGGCAGACAAACTGGAAAATCTGTATAACACAACCAAAAAATTGTGAAGGTGAAAAAATTATTCTAAACTATTAATAATTGGCGTCCTGGCACACAACTCTAATCCCAGCACTTTGGGAGGCCAAGGCAGGAGGATGGCTTAAGGCCAGAGCTCAAGGCTAGCCTGGGCAACATAGCAAGATATCGTCTCTACAAATAATAAGAAAAATTAGCCAGGCATGGTGACATGTGTCTATAGTCTCAGGTATTTTGGAAGCTGAAGCATGCAGATTGCTTGAGCCCAGGAGTTTGAGGCTGCAGTGAGCTATGATTATACCACTGCACTCCAGCCTGGGTGACAGAGCAAGACCCTGTCTCTAAAAAACATAGATAAATAATAAACTGTTAATAATAATCAAATTGCTATTAATCATGATGGAGGAAAAACTACATTATCTTTCTATTCTGTCAATGGGAAGTGATAGAACAAAATCACTGCCCTGTGAAGAAGTGAATAAGAGGGTCTGGTATCTACATACATAGGGGAAAAATCTTTTCTTTTGACACAGAGTTTCACTCTTGTTGCCCAGGCTGGAGTGCAGTGGCGTTATTTTGGCCCACTGCAACCTCCATCTTCCGGTTGCAAGTGATTCTCCTGCCTCAGCTTCCCTAGTAGCTGGGATTACAGGCACCCGCCACCACGCCCAGCTAATTTTTGTATTTGTAGTAGAGACAGGGTTTCGCCATGTTGGCCAGGCTGGTCTTGAACTCCTGAACTTGTCATCTGCCTGCCTCGACCTACCAAAGTGCTGGGATTACAGGCGTGAGCCACCGCACATGGCAGGGGAAAATCTTTTATAGACAACAGACGTGTGCTGGCAATAAAGTCATAAAACATATTTATTTTCTGGATTTTCTGATTTGTCTCAGCAGTTTAAAATTTGTAATTTGTTATGTTTTCTTATTCTAAACAAATATTCACTGCAAACCTAATTTTGTATTTTTAAATTCATTCTATTTTTTTTCTTAAAGAGAGCTCCCAAATTATACATTATCAGGCCCCACAAAACCTGGGTCTAGCACTGCTGTTATCAGAATGATTATTTCCAAATATATGTTTGGTTAAGTCACCTCATCTTACCTTCACATAAAATCCAAATTCCTTCACATAGTGTATAATGACTGCATGATCGTACTCTGTCAATCATTTCTAGTGTGAACTCTCGCCACTCCCCAAGTTAGACTCAATATTCCAGACACAATAAATTGCTTGGAGTTAGCAAAGTGCAACAAGCCTTCTCAACCCTGTATCTGTTTGCACTCCAGCCACACAGTTGGCTCAGCATTTCTTTGCCTCATCTTTTTCTCCTCATTGAAAATTTTCCTGATTAACTAACCTGTAAGCAGGACATTCCTCATTATTCTTGCCCACCACACATATTCCTTATCTGTCAAAATATTTATCACATTATACTTATTTATTTTCATTCTATACTTATTTTCATTTTTACTATATGCTAAACTCTCTAAGAGCAGAGATCATAATTCTCTTGGTTAGTGTTTATACCTAGCATATAGTATGTGTTCAATAAATATTTATTGAAAGAAAAAAGGTTGAAATTGTGGCTGGGAGAAAGACATTGTACAATGAGCTCAAACCAAATGAGGTTTATTTCAGGAGAAGATTCTGAGCAGTACCAACAAACCAGTTGAAGATAAATTGCCTGAATTACTGGGCAAATAGTTGTGATTTTTACTACACCCCCAGTAGCACTGCATTCTTAAAGAAATGCCTAGAACATTTACATTATTGGATAGAAATAGTGATGTATACATTGGTATATATTGAAGCAGGAAGAGCTTAGGCATAAATTTTTTTTGAAGGAACGTTAGGAAGGCTACTATTGACAACATGAAAGCCTAGGTAACTTCTCAAGCAAAATTATTTATTTCTGAACTATTAATAATGTGAATTTCTGACCACCAGTGCCACCCTTAACACATATACAGAGATACATGTACACGAATATGTGTGACGTATGTAAAACCAAAAAAAGGAGAAAACATAAGACAAATGGGTAAATGTAAGAAGCATACCATTGTCTGTCGAATATAGAAAAGTTCCTGGTTTTATTCTATCCTTTATTCTGGAGCCTTGGGAAAGTCCTAAGGTGGTTATGCCACCCTCAGTCTAAATGTCTGACATGGCCAAAACCTTAAATAGACATGGTCTACATTAATCACTACCCACAGTCAAAGCATTCTCAGAAAAACCTGCCAAATCTCAAAATCTAAAAAGAACAATGAGCTGCTATTCCAGAATCCTTGAGTCTGTCTGCATAAGGAAACATAAGAGGCTAGCAAGTTTATTTCCCTTCCCTCAGAAAGTACAAGATTAAACATTCCTAGATATTTGGAAATTTTAACTTAGCCCTATTGACTTCCAGAAAAGTTATAGAGTCTTGCTGAGCACTTTAATCAAGGAGAGCCACGGCAATATTTCTCTTTAGGTCCATTCAATCCTTAATATTGCAATTGTTCTTCTGCTTAAAAAAACCAAAAACTCTAAAATGTAGGAATGGCTTTGGAAGCAGGCAGTGGACTTTATGGAGAGTGTTAATGAAAGTACTTGGAAGAAACTATTAATCTTTGGAGATACTACAGTTGAAGGCTTAAAGAAAAATGAAGCAGCCTGGCCAAAATGGTGAAACCCCGTCTCTAGTGAAAATACCAAAATTAGCCAGGTGCGGTGGCAGGTACCTGTAATCCCAGCTACTTGGGAAGCTGAGGCAGGAGAATCGCTTGAATCTGGGAGGCAGAGGTTACAGTGAGCCAAGATCGCTCCATTGAACTGTAGTCAGGGTGACAGAGCAAGACTCCATCTCAAAAAAAGAAAAGAAAAGAAAGAAAAGAAAAATGAAGAAAATCTCACTGGAAACTGGAGTAAGAAAAATGTTTGCTATGAAGGGGCAGAGAGTATAGCAACACTGTTGTCTGTGGTTATGTAGAGAGAGGACAACATGGTTAATCAACTGGTAATATAGCAAATATGTCTAAGCAAATCGTTGAGGTTGCTGTTTGTTTCACCTTGATGATTATAGTAAAATGTGAGAGAGATAAATTGAGAAGAGGACTCTTAAATAACAAGGAACTAAGGCTTGATGATTTTGAAAAGTCTCACCCCTTCCCAATGGCAAGTGATGGCTTTAAAATTAAGAAATGGCTTCTTCTGGGAAAAGACCAAATCTTTAGGTTCCTAGAATTCTACTGGCAGGAAGCAGATTGAAAGAGTTTCTCAGCTATAAACATATGCTATCTTTCACGGAAAAGAAATGACTCAGAACAAACACTCCAGAAGGCAGAGCCAAGAGCCACAGAAAATCTCCCACTCCGTGAAATTGAATTAAAGTACTTCCAACATTTGCCTGGCTGAGTTTCAGAATTGCTATGGACAAGTAATTGCTATGGACCAGAATTGCTATGGACCAGTAATTCCTTTGTGCCTCCCATTTTCTCCCCTTTTGAATGGGAATGCCTATTGCAATGATTCTATACGTGTACTACCATTATTTGTTGGGCACAGGGAAGTGAGATAACTTGTCTCTTTAGTTTCTCAGGTCGACTGACCAAGAGTAACTATATTCAAAGAGCAGTATTTAAGATACTACACCCCAGGAGCATCCTCTTCACCAGAACCTGGTTTAGATGATGATATATTAGACTCTGAGTTCACACTTTTCAAGACGTTGGGAGGAGGTGAATGTATTTTGCATGTGGGAGGAACATAAATTGTTAGATACTAGAGACCTGAGATATGTAGCCTCTAAAATGACTCCCATTGATCCTTACTTCTTGGTATTCATAGCTTTGTGTAATGCCTTCCCCTTGAGTATGGACTGGATTTATTGATTCACCTCTTTAAGCCAATACATTTTGGGGTAATTTGTAATAGAGCAATAGATAACTAATACAGATATCTAGAACAAAGTGATGACTATCTTTTTGCACACCCAACATTAAACTGTATAGCAGAAAATTGGGATGAGGTGAAGGAGTAAAAGCCTCCTGCATTCTTTCCTCACATGCACATGTGCATACACACACACACACACACACACACCCCTAGGCACTATATCTATATAAATATAGAGGTAGCAATTGTTCTCCTATATGTATAATCCGAGGGTATGTAGGTTTATTAGAGAGTGTGGCTGCGTATATCAGCATAAGCAGGGGACAGTGAGTCAAGGAGCATTTTTCTATGAAACAAGTGAAGAGGGAATAGCTTGTTTTGTCACTAGTGGAAAGGAGGGAGGAAGGGAGGGAGAAATAAAACAAAAGAAAAGAGAAAGAAAGGAAGCAAGAAAGAAAAGAAAGAGAGAGAAAAAGAAAGAAAGAGAGAGGGAGAGAAGGAGGGAGAGAGAGAGAGAGAAAGAAAGAAAGAAAAAAGAAAAGAAAGAGAGAAGAAAGGAAAGAGAGAGAGAAGGCAGGAAGGCAGGAAGGAAGGGAGGGAGGGAAGGAAGGCAGGAAGGAAAGAGAGAGAGAGGAAGAAAGAAAGAGAGAGGAAAGAAAGAAAAAGAGAGAGAGAGAAAGGAAGAAAGGGAAGGGGAAGGAGGAGAAAGGGAGGGAGGAGAAAGAAAGAAGGAAAGGAAAAGAGAAAGGAAGGAAGGAAAAAGAAAGAAGAGTGGGAGGGAAGGAAGGGAACAAGGAGGGAAGGAGGAAAGATGGAAAGAGAAAGAGAGAAAAAGAGAGGAAAAAGGAAGAAAACAAGAAAAGTGTGCACTGTTTGACTAGGAAGGCCAAAAAATCCAAGAGCTAAAGTGAAATACATAGATGGAATCTTAAAAAAATTTCCAAAATATTTCATACATCAAATGCATTAAATTGGCTACAAGAATCTTCTACGGCACTGTTGTATTATGAGATATGCATAGGGTTTCATTCAGGGTCTTGGCTCAAAACTCCTATAGCTCTTGTTACGGTCTTTTGTTATAATTCTGGGTGTGTTAGGTCTCAGAAGACAATTTCTCTATCCTTCTCCTGCTTTTCCTTTTCCTGACCCAAGGCAGGACTCCGATCTTTCCCTGCCTTTGTGATTGTGTGTCATATGACCGTCATTCCAGGGTACCGCTCTATATTGTATGGGAAGGAATGCTGACATCATAAAGCCCATAATAACCCCAGAAGACAGAGTTGAGAGAGCTTCCAGATGTCTGAACATGTGAAAGTGGACAGACAGCTAACAAGACCTCATCCACATGCCAGAATGGTGGCACTCCCCAGCTGTACCGGGACACAAGTTCCTGCACTCAGGACCCTTCCAGATCTCGCCCTATGCATTTCTTCATCTGGCTGTTTATTTGTATCCTTTAAAATATCCTTTGTAATAAACTGGTAAACATAAGTAAGTGTTTCCCCGAGTTCTGTGAGCTGCTCCAGCAAATTAACTGAACTCACAGAGGGGATCATGGGAACCCCAATGTAAAGCCAAATGAAGACATCAAAAGTTTTAGAGAACCAGACTGATGAACTGGTGGGAGGGAGGGGTTGGTCTTGGGTATGGAGCCCTCAACCTGTGGGATCCAGGTAGATAATGTCGGGATTGACTTGGAAAACACTCAGCTGGTGTCTGCTGCACAATTGACTGCATGTTTTTTGGTGGGGAGAAACCTCCACGTTTGGACACAGAAGTCTTCTGTGTTGATCGTTGTTGTGGTGAGAACAGAGGACAACACAGTTTGAGAGTTTTTTTCTGAAACACACCCTATAGCAAAATGGTGGAAAGTGAAGTTCTGAAACCAGTCTAGATGTACTGTTCCTTGAGGCTTATTTCTGCACCAAGAATTCCGATGTGTGCAGCTGCCTTTGGGGGATAGCAAAATTTAACAGTTGGGAAGTACCGTAGGAAACATTTGGTCTAATTCCTTTCTCTAGGTGAGTAAAGAACTTGAGGCCCAGAGGAACTGATCTGCCTAAGTCATCACAGCTAATAGGGGGCAGAGCTAACCAGAGACTCCCTAGCTCCTGGGTTGACTTCCTTTCTACAGGATGAAGATCACCCATGTGTGAGAGAAGGAACTTGTAGCAGAAAAGGAAACACCAGGAGATAAGTTGCTAAAAATAGAGCAAGCAGAGAGATTGCCTAGACCAGGAAGAAAAAAAATGTAATTGCCAGAATCATAAGGGTAGAAATGGAAGATATTAAAATTCAATTTTACTATCTTATTGATTTCAAGAAGAGCAGAGTGGGTACCCCCAAAGATCCTGGAGTTCAGGCTCTGTGATTATCAATATAAAGTAGCCCGTGAAGAAAATATGTATTTCACACAGATTAGAAGAGATCTAACTTTCACCATAATCTGTTAAAAAAGCAAACAGACTAACACTCAGCATTAGTTGTCTTAGTTGCAAATATTGGCATTCTAAAAGTTTTGTGCAAATAATTGATACAGCCAAGCTCTAAATCAGAATGTGTTCAGTGTGCCTACTGCATCCTGTGACTTTTCCCATTACTTCAACACAGTGGTCAGCACATTCTAAGCAAATGGCTCATAGAGCAATACATTCAGAATTAGTTTGGGTTTTCTTGCTACTTGTAAATTGCCTAGATGTTTGCGAATGTTTGTGTGTTAACGTGTGTATATGTAGGTGTGTTCACCAAAGATAAGATGGAAATAAAAAGCATGAGAAGATAGTTAAAAACTTTTGATTGTTGTGAGTTGATTTTGTATCCTGAAACTTCACTGAAGTCATTTGGTCTACGAGTACTGGTGGAATATTTAGGGTTTTCTAGGTATAGAATCATATCATCAGTGAAGAGAGATAATTTAACTTCCTATTTTCTTATTTGGATGCCTTTTATTTCTTTCTCTTTCCTGATTACTCGGGCTAGGACTTCCAGTACTATGTTGAATAATGAGAGTGGTAGACATCCTTGTCTTGTTCTAAATTCTTAGGGGGTATGCCTTCAGATTTTGCCCATTCAATGTGATGTCAGCTGTGGGTTTTTCATAATATGGCTATTATTATTTTGAGGTATGTTCCTTTGATATCTAGTTTGCATTTATTGAATAGAGTGTCCTTTCTCCATTGTTGACTTTGTTGAAGATCAATTGATTGCAGGCATATGGCTTGATTTCTAGGTTTTCTATTCTGTTCCATTGATCTATATGTCTCTTTTTGTATCAATATCATGTTGTTTGGATTACTATACCATTGTAGTATAGTTTGAAGTCCAATAATGTAATACTTCCAGCTTTGTTCTTTTTGCTTAGGATTATTTTGCCTATTGGGCTCCTTTTTAGTCCCATATGAATTTTAGATACCATTTCACATTAGTCAGAATGGCTACTATTAAAAAGTCTAAAAATAACAAATGTTGATGATGCTATGGAGAAAAAGGAACGCTTACACACTGTTGGTGAGAATGTAAATTAATTCAACCACTGTGGAAAGCAGTCTGAAGATTTCCCAAACAACTTAAAACTACCATTCGACTCAGCAATCCCATTACTGGGTATATACCCAAAAGAAAGTAAATCACTCTACAAAAAGACACCGGCACTCTTGAGTCTATTGTAGCACTATTCACAGAAGCAAAGATATGGGATCAACTTAGGTACCTATCCTTGGTGAATTAGATAAAGAAAACATGGTACATATAAACCATGGAATACTATGTAGCTATAAAAAGGAACAAAAACATGTTCTTTGCAGCAACATGGATGCAGCTAGAGGCCATTATTCTAAGTGGATTATCACAGAAATGGAAACCCAAATACTGCATGTTCTCACTTATAAGTGGGAGCTAAACATTGAGTACACATGAACATAAAGATGAAAGCAATAGACATTGAGAGCTTCAAATGTCGGGAGGAGGAAAGGAGGGCAAGGGTTGAAAAACTACCTATTGGGTACTATGTTCACTATTTGTGTGATTAAATCATACTCCAAATCTCAGCATCGTGCAATATAGCCATGTAATAAATCTACACATGTACCTCCTAAATCTAAAATAAAAATAATAATAATAAAATTATTGCCAGGTACTCAGATGCATGCATATCTTAATCTTGAGATAATATGGTAGGTCTCTATTTTACAATCTCAAACATAGTAAAATTTGGCAGAAGTTTACCAGTGGCATTGCTAAAACACCAGATTTTGAGCCATGGATAAAAACCCATGTTTTGGGCAGAGTGGGGGTTGTTAATTTTTGTTCATTTTTCAGTCAAGAAATAGGTCTTCTCAAGATAGTTACAAAATAAACAAAAAAATGAGCAACTCAGAAAAATTTCCTAAGGAGCATCTTTATATCAAAAACCTACCAGTTTCTTAAGTAACTAGGTCTCAAATGGTTCTAGTGTCTTTATTATTAGCTCAATGCCACCAGTCAAGACTCTAAGATTATGCTTTTTCATATGCCCGACAGAAGCCCATTTAGTCTGCATATCTGACAGCAAATTTCTGCAAGGATGGGGCAAGAAACCCAAGCCAGCCAACTGGCATATTCTGGAGGCATGTGCTTCCCCCAAAGGGTAGAAAGACACACAAATACTACCAAATTATCTCAACCAGGCTACCACTTTGAACCCCAAAATGTTCACTTACTGTTTGGTGTCTCATTGTTTTCACAATCAAAGCCCTAATACCATGTTGAAAAAGGAAAAACGTTGTACTGGGTAGGATTATAACAATAAAGAAAAATGTAACAGATACATGAAACCTTAAAAGTTCTCTAAACATGCTGGATAGTGAGGTCAGACAAGAATGAGGGAATGAGGAGAATGCAGAAAGCTATCTCAGATGGGAAAAGTCTAGAATATATTTCATTCTCTTGTGACAAATATCAAATGCAGGTTCAAATAAGATTCTAAACAGGATTCATCTGACAGTTTCTGCAGTAGGCAAAATACCCTCAATTAGTTAGAAAGGAGAAACAGTGTGTGTATGTATACAAAATGCAGATGTGCAGAAATAAATAACATCCTAGGCTGGCTCAGAGCCAGGTAAGCATTTGACCTAAAACCCTTCCTAATTTCAGTGGGCTGAAGTCTGGAAAAGTGATTAACTATCTAAATGCAAGTGTTACTGCTCTGTGCCCCCGGGGAATGTTGGGAGAGAAAGGAAGGCTCTTATATCCTAATTAAAAGTCCAAGTTTTTGCCCCATGGAATGCAAAACGCTTTTGGATACAGGAAACTGTTCTTTATCCAGCTACACTCATAAAGCTGTCAATAAGTTGAGAAAGTGGCCTTGATGGTGTGAAAAAAACCACTTCTTCGAAAGCACTGGCTGCTAATAAAAATCTTTTTTTGTTCAATGAAGTCCAACAAATCATCTAGGATCATATAAATAGCAAATTTAACAGCAAATTAGCAAGGCTTATAAAATATATGACCACTTAGGCAGCAAGGAAAGCCAAAAATCAAGGCTGGAGAATTACTAAATTATGGTTAAAAGATTTTTTTTCTTTTTATGCTTTTCATTGGAAGCCTTTAAAAATGTATTTTGAATGACTAAACTGGCTTTAAAACAGGATATAATTAAACTCGCTGCACTTGTGAGGGTCAGGACCACTCACAGTTGATAACCACCCGAAAATGACCAACCATTTGCACACCACGAGGGGTGTGTGCAGAATGTTCACATCTGGCCATGGCTAGCATATCATCTTCTGGTTATTTACTAATAATTGTTAAACTTGTCCAGATATAGCCTCTGCAGTTATATATTTTAAAAATCTCCTTATCTCTATATACTTAGAGAAATAAAATAGATATTTCCTTTTATAAAATTGGCAAGCATTTAATGAGTTTTTGATAAAGTCAGGAGCCAGATTCTTCTTTGAAGAAATCATTAATATCATGACTAGATGATTTCACCTGCCAATTCTCAATTATTTTTTTCTCTGTTATGGAGATTCTCATTCATTGTGCCCTAGGACACAGGTAAGGTTATTACTAAAATAGCACATTCCTGACATTTCATGGAAGGTTATGTGGATTCTTTATTAAAGCCAAATTCTCAGAGCTAGTAACTTTGCAATAAAAGTCCTTTTCACAAAGTCTTGGCATATGCAATCTCGGCTCTGGAACATTTTTCGGAAAACTTAAAAGGGGGAAAATAAGTAACATTTTTGAAGCTTCTATTTTAGATAAGTCTTAGAAGAGTTGACATGTTTAAGATGATTTCTAGACTTTTTTTTTAAGTTCTCGCTATGCATCTCAAACTTTTGTTTCTAGAGATGGTTTTTCAAGAAAATCTGGAAGGATGACAACTGAAAACAAAGATCTCACTCTTTTCCTTCATCTTCCCTATCTCTTAAAAATTCCATAAGGAAAATAACTATTAGAAACAAAAAAGCAGGCAGGGAAACTGTGCATTCTTTCCTAGCACCCAAACAAGGGGAGAGAACTTTTTGCATCCTGCAGGCTTTGAGTTATTGCCACCTGGAAATAAAGATAAATGCCCCAGTCGCAGGACTGGATAGGAAGCAACTGTTTCAGAGTTTAGATCAGCACTGTCCAGCAGAAATATGATGCACTACAAATATGTAAGCCACATAAGTAATTGTACATTTTCTAGCAGCAGCATTTAAAAAAAAAAAAAAGGTAAAAAGAAGCTGGTAAAATTAATTTTAATAATATGTTTTATTTAACCCAATAGATCCAAAGTATTATCATCTCAACATGAGAACAGTTTATACAAATCATTAATGAAACATTTTACTTTCTTTTTGTTACTAAATCTTCAACATCCAGTGTGCATTTTATACTTATAGTACATCTCAAGTCGGACTAGCCATATTTCAAGCATCCAGTAGCCACACGTGGGTAGTGGCCACCATATTGGAGAGAATAGGTTTACAGGACAAGTACAACTACACCAAACAGAGAACTAAGGGTCTCAATGGTTCTCCCTGAAGGATCTTCTCTTCCAAACACAGCAGTACCTGTTTCTGAACTTCTGGAGCTCTTCATAGTGTTGCAGGAGGTCCCCAAATCTATAGCCTATGCATCAGGACATTGCAGTACATTATTTACTCAGTGGAGGTCAAACAGAATATAAAATCACATTCTGAAAAATTGTTCCCTCCTATATCTTCCTTTTGGTCAAACACACATAGACAATGCCCTCATTTTAATAAATACAAAAAGGAAATTAAATAAAGATTAAATTTTCCCAAGTATTTCTTGAGCAATACACAATTATTTTTGTAAAAGAAACAGCAAGATAATGACTCAACACAACAATTAAATTCAATACAAGTATGAATGTAAATACTAGGAGTCCCCAGATTGTGCTAGGTGTTAAGGAGAATATGAAAGAAATAAGTGCCCTATAGGAGATCAGCTCCCACGGAGAAGGACAGAAAGCACATAAGATAGCTAAATAACAAAGAAAATAGAAACCTAATTAACTACCAAAATAAGGTGCAAAGAGTTATGCCAACTACCAAGTTAGAGAGAAAAGTCCCCACACAGGACTGTCCTCACTTCTAACACCAAATACAAATTTGGAGGTGTATTAGTCAGTTTTCATGCTGCTGATAAAAACATACCCAAGACTGGGAAGAAAAAAAAGGTTTAATGGACTTACAGTTCCACATGGCTGGGGACACTTCACAATCATGGCAGCAGGTGAAAGGCATGTCTCGCATGGCAGCAGACAAGAGGAGAGAGCTTGTGCAGGGAAACTCCCTCTAATACAATCATCAGATCTCACGAGACTTATTCACTATTATGAAAACAGCACAGGAAAACCCTGCCCCCATAATTCAATCACCTCCCACCAGGTTCCTTCCACAACATGTGGGAATTGTGGGAGTTATAACTGAAGATGAGATTTGAATAGGGACACAGCTAAACCATATCAGGAGGGTTCCCAAAACTTCCCTCTGGCTTGATAATTTACTAAAAGACTGACAGAGCTCATGGAAAGCTGTTTATACTCATGGTTATGATTTATTACAGGGAAAGAACACAGATGAAAATCAGCCAAGAGGAGAGACACATTGGGCAGTGCCCAGGAAATATTAATACACAGAGTTCTAGTCCTCCTTTCCCCATGGAGTCATAGACAACATTAACTCCTCCTACTACGTTTGGCCACATGCAGGGAGTATTGTCAGCCAGGGAAGTCCAGGCAGGTCCTTGGCGTCCACAGTTTGTATTGAGGCCCAAGCCCATATTGCCTGCATGGCTGACTGTTATGGTTAATACTGTCAACTTGATTGGATTAAAGGATGCAAAGTATTCTTCCTGGGCGTGTCTGTGTGGGTGTTGCCAAAGGAGATTACCATTTGAGTCAGTGAACTAGGAAAGGCAGACCTACCCTCTATCTGAATAGGCACAATCTAATTAGCTGCCAGTACGGCCACAATAAAAGCAGGCAGGAAAATGTGGAAAGACTAGACTGGTTTAGCCTTCTGGCTTATATCTTTCTGCCATGTTGGATGCTTCCTGCCCTTGAACATCAAACTCCCAGTTCTTCAGCTTTGGGACTCGGACTGGCTTTGTTGCTCCTCAGCTTTCAGACGGCTTATTGTGGGACCTCACCTTGTGATCATGTGAGTCAATACTTGTTATTAAACTCCCCCTTATATATGCATCTAACCTATTCGTTCTGTCCCTCTAGAGAAACCTGACTAATACACTGAGCTTTGTGTCCAGCCCTCCTGGAAATCAAGTTAATATCTTTAGTCCCTGGTCCTCTAGAAGCCAGAACTGATATCACGTGGCCCAAAGGCTTTAACATTAATCACATTGTTAGACCTGTAGCTAGGCAAACATAAACACTTCTATCTGGCAGGACTTTCTAAGGGCTACAGATCATCTTCAGTAGCAAAGAGGAAAGGCCAGAACTTACTTTAGACAGTGTTACTTCTTCAGTATACCAAAGGGTACAAAAACCGCCAGAATATGGAAAGGTCAGTGTGGACTGGAAGAATTGGAAAGGACATAGGATTTTCATTCAGCATTTTAAACATTAAAGTAAATAGAATTCTAATGGAAATATAGAAGCTTTGGAGACCTTTGAGCAAGGGAGTAGGAAAACTCCCTAATAAAAGAAAAAAAAGATATTTTTGGAAGGTTAATGTGATCCTGAAGCTCTACTTTTCTTCCTTTATCTTCTCTCTCTCTCTGTCTCTCTACTTCCTCCCTCCACTCTTACTAGGCAATCTTACCCAGTCTAATGTTTGTAATAAGCTGGTAGTGCTCTGATTTATGTATTTGTACTTGAATTCTATGTGGAGCTCCAGGCACACATAACCTACAACCTGACATTTCCACTGGAATGTCAAGTGGGCATCTCAACATGTCCAAATAAAACTTTTTATTTTTCCTTACTCCCATCCATCTCTCTCATCTCAGAGAGTGAGTAACCCAGTTGCTCAAAGAAAGACATTAAGCCATCCTCGATCCCTCTTCCTTTCTCAACCAGTATCTAATTTTGCAGGAATAATACCCCAAATCCAAATTATATCTGAAACCCAACCACATTCAGACTCCACTTCCAAAATTCTGAGCCAAGCCATCACTGTCCCTCCTTTAGATTCCTCTGATAGCCTAATCAGTAGTTGTCATCTTTCCCCCAACAATCCATTCTTCACACAGTAGCCCATGTGCTATGTTCAAAGTCCGTATCATAGCATGTCATGTTACTATCAAGCCCTTCAATGGAGTTCTCGACTCATTTAAAATAATACAACAAATTCATCACCATCTTCGACAAAACTCTGCATGATCTGATTGCCACTGACTTAATATCACATGCCTCTCTCCCTTTCTCTCCAGCCACACCAGCCTTTCTCCTCCTCCTTGGACCCAACGAGCTCCTTCCCATCTTTGGGCAATGGCAGGCTATTCTCCCTCTTCATAGTGTTATTATTTCAGATCTTTCCATGACTGGTGTCTTCTTGTCATTTAGGTTTCAGCTAAAAATAAGCTCTGTTGAGAGGCCCTTTCTGACCATCCAGTCCACTTGGTGACCACTTTCTGTGGCTATCATAGCACCTTGTCTTATTTTCTTCATATTAAGTATCACTATCTTCACTTAGTTTGTGTATTTATTTGTTTGTTTACTAATTATGTATTTGTTTATTATCTTTCTCCTACTAGAGTATAAACTTCAAGAAAGTAAAATCTTGTCTGTTTTGCTTACTTCTCTGTTTCCACTTTCTATAACAGAGCCAGACACATAATGCACACCTTATCAGATACTTGTTGATTGAATAGAAATAGAGTTCAATATTTATTATTAGCATTTAAAATTGTGTAGAATAAAAAGACTGCTTTTCAAGTTTCCTCTTTCTTCATCCTCCTTTTCGATAGTGTTCTTTTCTCCAACACTAAATTATAATTACTTTTATCTTCAACCTTATCATAACTAGCTCTTCCAAAAAACCCTAAGAAATCCATTTACTCTAAAATGTAAATGACTGACAAAGTTAATTGTATTAAGGCTCTTCAAGTTGAAACAAACATCAAGTTGGTGAATTTCCATGGCATTTCCAAACTATGTAAGGTGAAGTTCTGAATTCTTCAATTCACCCTATTTTTATTTTTTTCTTCATGCTGAGCTGTCCAGAGTACATGATCACCTTGTATCGTTTTTAGTTAATGGTGATCACAAGCAACTTCTCAGCTAGATGTCAAGGGAGTAGGCACTCAGTGATGAATTTCTAGCCAACTGAACTTGAGAGTTTTGGGTGTAGAAGGTTTCTTCAGTGCCGTGAAAATTCCTACCCACTCTACCTAAGTATAGAACCACCCCAGTTAGGGGAATAAGGAGAATGGAAGTACAAAGCATTTAATATTACATGGGGTGGGGGAGTTGTGAGATACGAGACTGAAGTGGAAACAGTGAGAATCAGAGGGAAGAGATTTTTTTTTTTTTTTTTTTGAGAAGGAGTTTCACTCTTGTTGCCCAGGCTGGAGTGCAATGGTGTGATCTCAGTTCACTGCAACCTCCACCTCCCAGGTTCAAGTGATCCTCCTGCCTCAGCCTCCTGAGTAACTGGGATTACAGGCACTCACCACCACGCCTGGCTAATTTTTGTATTTTTAGTAGAGATGGGGTTTCACCATGTTGGCCAAGCTGGTCTCAAACTCCTGACCTCAGGTGATCTGCCTGCCTCCGCCTCCCAAAGTGCTGGGATTCCAGATGTGAGCCACCACACCCAGCCAAGAAGAGATTTCAAACAAATAAACAGTAGTGGATGGAACTGCTTGGAGATAGGGGACAAGAGAATTTTAAAAAGCAGGTATAATACCAAGATACCGAGTCTTATTACAAAACGAGCAATAGAAATCTTTGATGAAAAGAGAGAAATTAGGATATGTAAGCAATTTTATTGGGGAAGAACATGAAGAATATATTGTATTTGGAGTGATGGTGGGACAGCTATGTATAAATGTTAAATAATCAGTTAGGAATATGAGTATTGAGTTAGATGGTAGGCTGGACTGGAGATCACACATTGGTAGCTCATGGGCACATCTGCACATGGGAAGCCCCTAAGTAATAAAAATTTCTAGGTCATGAAGCAGGTACACACAAAAGGAAGAACCATAGCTCATGGTACAGGTACAGAAATGATAGTTACATAAATACAAACCACCAAGTATTTAATAACTCAGAACTCAGACATTAGTCCTACATGCAATAACTTTTTAAGCAGTAAAATTGCCATGGTAACAAGTTGTTTCTGGGTCCTGGTGTAGCCATTCCAGCAGGGTAAACAATAAAAGTCCTGGAGTCCCCTTGTTCGAGTCTCTACAGATATGATAACACCAAATAATCACTGACCATCACCACTACCCTGGCTGTGTTCTAATGAGGCATAGGAGGCAACTGAGGACCCTTCCCCACTGAGACATATCCTTTCTCTCTGCTGGTTTCATAATATTTTTAACCCTCAGTGAAGTGTATGAGCAAATATGAAAAGTGTCTCTGACTTGCATTTCTAGGATACTTAATTTTTAAAAATATTTTCTTCCAGTCTCTGCTGAGTACATATACTAATATTTGTATTGCAAAATAAGGATCATACAAGAAAGTTCTTTCATAATCTTTTAGTTTGTGGCTTAGAAATACATTATTTTTGTAATTTATTTTACCCTTATCATAAAATGCTTTTCTACAGTATGCTTTTCATAGCCATGTAGACTTTACCATTTTTGGATCTTACAATGAGGATTTTAATTTTTACATAATCCACCTATCAGTCCTTTTACAACTCAATTTGCCTTTGAAAGTATGCTTAGAAGCTCACTGTGTTTTATTTTAGCATGTTTATAGTGTTCATTAAAGCATAAATCTATCTGGAATTTATTTTAACATATGATTTAACAGTGTGATCTAACCTTGTTTTTTTTTAATGAGTCACCAGTTGGGAGTCAACAAGGAGTGAGATGACATTTAATGAATAATGTTTTCTCCACTGATTTGACACATGCTAACTTATTATTTGAGACTCACTTCTAGAAATTCTATTTTAGAATTCTATTCTATTCCACTGACCAGTTTGCTTATTCCTTATATTATAAAATAATTGAAACTTTATAAAGTGTATTAATATATGTTAGAGCAACACTCTCTTTATGACCTTTTTTTCCAAATCATCTTACCTATTTTCAGGCATTTAATTTTATCAAATTAAATATTTTAAGTGTTAAAATTTTAATTGAAAACTACTATTTATTTTGCAGAGGTTCATTTGGCAGTAACATGTATCTTGGTATCTAAGAACAGGGTTTTCTAGCCATTTATGCAGAAGCCATTCTCTTTCCCATTCTCAAATATTTCCTTTCAGCAATGATCCCCTCTCTACAGCACAATTAATTGACCCCCTCCTGGATTATTTTCGTTGGCAAATAGGCATGATCTAGTTTCCATCCTCTTTGGAAAAAAAAAATTGTCCAAAACCTCGCATCCTCATAATCTTGCTTTCCCTCCACATCAAAATATCTGGAAGGACTGTCTGCAATCAATTACACATACTCACCTCCCACTCACTATTTAACCTACCTAGATGGGATTCTTCTTGTGGTGTTTCACCACGTCATACGATCCTGTGAAGACATCAAATACCTTCCTGCTGAAAAATCCACAACTTTCTCTGGCCTCCACATTTCCAACCTTTCAGCAATAGACTCCCCTCTCTTGAAAACATTTCCTCTCCTGGCCTCTGTGACCGCATGCTGTGGGTTTTCCTTCAACCTCATTGGATCTTCTGTTGGTGATTCTGTCTGCCTCATCCTTGATGTGCTTATTGGCATGAGCCATGAGGTTCTGGGTCCTCTCTCTTCCTTCTAACCCTCTTCATGTTTGTGATGTTTTCCAATCAATTCTCTTCTATGTCACTCAGTTTTCACTCTGTTCAGTATCATCCCATCAGCATACAAACATGCTGTGATTTCTCCCCTCTTGCTTGATGTCCTTCATTCTATAGTTCTATTTCTTTACTCCCAGAATCTTCTGAATTTGCTTACTATCTTCAGGTACTTTTCATTTCATTTTGAATTTTTCTGGTATGCTATCCTATTATCAATGGATAAAAACTTCTGTCCTTATTTTCAATAGTTATAACTTCTCCTCATATTGTTTTCTTATTTAATCTAATTGATTAAAAAAACTTTCAGAAAAATATTAAGAAAAATTGCTCCTATCAAAGCATCTTTATCTGGCTTCTGTCTTGAAAAGGCATATCACTCTTTCGCCATCATATCATGTATCGCACTTCACCACATACCACACTTCACCATCATATATGACAAAATTTAAGGTAGATGGTTTCTGTGATGTTTGAAAGTTTCTTTAGATTACAAAAAGTTTTATCAGTTGTGGATATTGAAGTTTATCTACAATATTTCAATATAATATTGAATTTTATCTATAATATTTTGATATTTATATATAGGATCATAGAATTCTGTGAATTTGCATTGTGAGTAGTTATGTTAACAGCTTTTCTATTATATATTTCTATTATATATTTACCTTTATAGTCTCATGACAAATCCTATTTGGTTATGCATAATTGTCTTCCTAATGTACTGCTTTATTTAGATTGTTGTTACTTTTCTTTTTTCTTCTTTTTTATTTTTTTGAGACGGAGTCTCACTCTGTCACCCAGGCTGGAGTGCAGTGGCATGATCTCAGCTCACTGCAACCTCCGCCCCCTGGGTTCAAGCAATTCTCCTGCCTCAGCCTCCTGAGTATCTGGGATTACAGGCGCACGCCAACATGCCTGGCTAATTTTTGTATTTTTAGTAGAGACGGGTTTTCACCATGTTGATCAGGCTGGTCTCGAACTCCTGACCTCGTGATCCACCTGCCTCAGCCTCCCAAAGCGCTGGGATTACAGGCATGAGCCACCGCACCTGGCCTAGACTGTTGTTATTTTTCTACAAGATTTTTGCTCTTTCAAACAGCTCATTCCCTATGTTGTATTTTTATTATGTATTGTTAGGCTCTAGCATGAGAGATATGAAAGATTTTTACTTTTTTAATAAGATTTAGCGTATGCCAGCACATAAGTAACTGTTTCATAAAAATCAAGAAAAACTGACCGTAAAACTGTGTTTAGCCTCTTTTTTTCATAAATTTTTTTTCTATGGATAACTAGGTTTTATTATTATTAATCTGATTTTTTAATTGGCCAATTTATACTTCTTAGGAACATGAACATTTCATCAACATTAAAATTTATTATCATAAAGTGTTATATTGTATTATTTGTGTAGTTTTAATACTTTTTGATATCTAATTTTATATCCCTTCTGCTTCTCAGATTGCCTATTTTTTCTAATTTTTTTATTAGGACTATTCCACCTTAACATTATATATTTTATTATCCCTTTCAAAGGACTAGCATTTGACTAATTTATCAATTTCACTTTTTTCTTTTCTGTTTTATTAATTGCTACTTTCATTTTATTATTCCCTGGCTTCTGCTTCCTCATTTAATTCAGTTCTTATGTTACCATTTTTCTAACAAAAAAGTACAATAGTAGTAATATTTGTAAATTTCTTAATAGGCTTTACTATTTTGCCTAAAAAATAACATTCACCCCTGTTCCCGTCAGGCATCCCATTTGCCCTGGAAGTAATTAGGAATTGTTGCAAAAGGAATTCAGGTAAGAAGACTGAAACAATGAATGTTCAGCTTCTGGTATTTAAGAGTAGGATTTTGCAGCAAGACATACCTTTGTCTTGAAAAAAAGAGTCTCTAATTCCTCCTTCTCCTACGTAAGTAGATTGAATGATATAGGCTTCAGGGGCTAAACTTTGAGTATTTAGTACGAGTGATCCTATCTTGCAGAAGAAAATGAAATACAGCCGAACCTTGAACAATACAGGTTAGCACTGCATAGGTCCACTTATATGTGAATTTTCTTTCTCCTCTGCCACTCCTGAGACAGCAAAACCAACCCCTCCTCTTTCTCCCCCTCCTCAGCCTACTCGACCTGAGGGCAAAGAAGATGAAGACCTTTGTGATGATCCACTTCCACTTAATGAATAGTAAATATATGTTCTCTTCCTTACGATTTTCTTAAGAAAATTTGCCTTTCTCTAGCTTACTTTATTGTAGGGATACAGCATGTAATACATATAACACACAAAATATGTATTAATAGACTGTTTATATTATCAGTAAGGCTTTTTGTCAACAGGAAGCTATTAGTAGTTTGGAGAGTCCAAAGTTATGCCTGGAATTTTTACTGTACAGGGGATTGGCGCTCCACGCCCCCATGCTGTTCGAGAGTCAACTGCAGATTGTACCTTTCCTGCTACTGGAAGAGCTACAGAAACAAGAAGGCTGGTGAATGTGTCACTCACTACCCTCCCCCAGGCTCTCATCCAGAGAAAGGGAGATGGGTAGATAAATCATTATTTCATAAGTAGGCTATCATTGAAGTTCTCATTCTACAAGTTACTTCAGAAAGTATTTTAAAATCTCTTTGTATTTGATTTGGGGTTTTTTTCCCATCTTATCCCTTTTTAGTTAATTTCTAATTTTATTGCAAAGTGATAAGAAATTATGGCTTATACTATTTTTCTTTGGACTTTTTTGAGAATTCCTTTGACGTTTAGAATGTGACAAGATATTTCCAAGTGCTATTTGCTGTTTATGACCTTCATCCAATGTTTATACACTTTATTGCATTTTTAAATTCACAATCATATTTTTTAGTAAAAAAAAATTGATCTCATATTAGTTCACTTTCCCTATTTTGTTCTATTTTTGTATTTTTGTTTTAATTTTTATAAGCTTATTATTAAAGTTATAAAGATAAATTAATGCCTTTGGTGTTTTTCTTTTCCATCAAAAGTCAAATAATGTATTCAAAATGAAAAATATTCTCATATATTTTTATCAAAATTGCTTCATTTGCTCCTTATCATGGTCTTATAAGCTAGATAGGGCAATTTACGTAAGTGATAACTTAGAAATACACTGAGCATCACAGCTTTGACACGAATTAGTAAGATAAAAACTTGGGAAAATGTAAAAGGAAGTAAATTTCTAGAGATGGAAAATTGAAAGTTTAAAAATTAAATTCATAAACCAAATACTGGACTAATTTGCCGTTCAATAAATGTTTATTAAATGAACAAACAAAATTTCCTTAGCTGCAAGTTGAGTTAACAGTGAGAGATAGTTAGGCAAATACATTCAGCAGCTACAATAGGAACTCTTATTTTGGATTAACATTCATGTCATGATCCTCTTGTGAATCGCAGAAATTTGAAAACCCAGATGGATGGACTCAGTAGAAAAAGCAATAATATTTCTTTAAGATTTTTGCAATTTTCTTCCTATTATTGGTCTTATTTCATATCTTACTTTTTCATTTGTCTTCTGTCTCATTTCTATAATAAATCAAGTTCCATTTCTGAACAAATTGGACTTCACTGTTGTCAATATTGTTTTTCCATCTTTTCATTAACAAGCTTGAAGGCAGCAACAAAAGCTAAGTAACCTTCACCTTTCGACCGAAAAAACTGGGTTGCAATAACCATTCAATTTCAGGTTCATCTTCTCCTGCTATTCAGCAGTCAACCTGGAGAGGTGATCATGGGTCTGCATTAGGGCAGCCCAGAGGGTGGTCCCCATAAGTGAGGTTGAGGTCATTGCAGGGGCAGGGTGAGAGGTCAGGCGTTTCCTGCTGCACCTGGAGGATATAAATGGGGATATTTTAGTCTCTAGCACAGGCCACTCCTTAGCCTGAGAAAGCACAAATATTTACAGAAGGAAAAATAAATAGGACTGCTGCTGCATTGCCGGACTGTGCTGCTGAACTTAATGAAGGGTTTCTTTCCCCCTATGGATTTCAAAGCAGCCTGAACTAAGATATGCAAACAGCATATCTGAGATTTAATGGAAAGGAAAACATGCATGTAGCATAAAAGCCCCAGTATTATTCCTTAGCACTTAATTTTAGGTGAAATGCATAGCAGTGGCTTTCTGATGTGCCGTTCTGTCCCCCTGCCTGTGAAGCAGGTCAGCTCTTCAGGTAGTGACATGGTCAGATGGCACCTGTCAGGAGCATTAGCCTCCTAAGGACCAGGAAGCAGTGATGTGCAGCAACATTGGATGGATTTATGATGAGGTGACACCCAGCAGCAGTGCCAGGGACAAACCAGGTGACCCCTGGAAAGCTCTGTGTTCTAACAGGAAGGGAAAAGGGCTGAAGCCAAAGAGAACTCAGTATAAACCCAAGGTCTTGCAGGTGCTCTATAGGCTTGGGACATATACTTTATTCTTTTCTTTTCTCCTTTTGTCTTTTTTTAATTGACATAATTTATAAACAGTAAAATGCATGTTATCATTGCACATTGCACACTGGATGTCACAAGATATAAAACATTTTATTTCTACAAAAAAATTCCTTGTGTCCTTTTACCACTCCTCTCCAAGAACAAGCCACTATTCTGATTCTGATTATCATGGATTAGTGGTGTCTCTTCTGATATCACACAGTACCCATGCCTTTGTGGCTGAGCTTTTCTGGTTCTACCTAACGACTGAGATTCATTCATGTGGCATGTATCAGCAGTTCATTCTTTTTTACCAGTGAGCAGTATTTATTGCACGAATGCATCACAGTGTATCCATTCTCCTGTTGATATGGACATTTGAGTTCTTGATAGTTTGGGCCATTATAATTGTTAAATAAAATGTATGGGAGGCCATTGGTTTGGACTCAGCTCCTGCCCTAGGCTCCAACATACAAAACCAAAATTAAGTCACTTGTGCTAAAGTTCCATGTCATCAAATCAAAACTAAATTTATCTGACCTTCCAAGAAGTCAGGAGACATGACAGCCAAATCCCTGAACAGTCCAGCATTTGTCAACACGATAAGGAAGTCTCCTCTGCTCTAACCCTTACAAGGAAAGTAACCTTAAGTAACCTGATATTAACAAATCCACTTTTTGTACTATGTTGCTTTCTTGCTCCTGTTCAAGCTACCTGATCAAAACTGGCTGTTCTGCCATGCACAGCAAAGCACCTCTCTATTTTTAGACAAGATGCTGCCCAACTCATAAATCACAAATAAATGCCAAATAGATCATTAAACTACATTTGCTGAAATTTTGTCTTTTGAAATAAAGCTGCTTTTAACATTTTTTTCTGCAAATGTTTTTTGAGACATATGCACTGATTTTTCTTGGGTACATAGCTAGAAGGAGATTTGATGGATCAGGTAGGGTAGGAATATGTTTAACTTTGAAAAAAATAAAAATAAGACAGCCAAACAGTTTTCTAAAGTGGCTGAACCACTTTACAGTGTCAATAGTCAAGTAGGAGAGTTTCAGTTAACCCACATTGTTGCTAACACTTAATATTGTTAGACTTTTTAATTTTAGCCATTCAGGTGGGGGTGTAGTGGTATCTCATTTGGGTTGTCATTTGCATTTCCTCAATGAATAATGATGTTCAGCACCAACCCTTTATATGCTTATTGACAATTTGGATTACCTTCTTTTGGGTAGTACCTGATCAAGTCTTTTGCCCATTTTTACTTGGAAAATTTTGTTGTTGATTTGTAAAATTGAATCATATATTCTGGACATGAGTTCTTTGCTAAATATATGTACACTTTAATATTTCTTTTTTTTTTTTTTCTTTTTGAGATGGAGTCTTGCTCTGTCATCCAGGCTGGAGTGCAGTGGTGCGATCTCGGCTAACTACAACCTCTGCCTCCCAGGTTCAAGCCATTCTCCTGCCTCAGCCTCCCAAGTAGCTGGGATTACAGGCACCCACCACCATGCCCAGCTAATTTTTTGTATTTTTAGTTGAGACAGGGTTTCACTATGTCGGCCAGGCTGGTCTCAAACTCCTGACCTTGTGATCCGCCCATCTCGACCTCCCAAAGTGCTGGGATTACAGGCATGAGCCACCATGGCTGGCCCAAGACTCAGATTTTTTTAAATGGACATTGAGTCACTGCCTGTTGCTTGCTGTACTTGGGTGGGAGTCTGGATGAGCCACAACCATAATAAGCTTTGTGTTGCCTTTTAAAGCTATACTAGGGGAGTGCTGGGCCTCCATCAGCAGCAAACTCAGGTGAAGTGGCACAGCAGAAAATGTATTTGGTGTTTCCTTTACCTTCTTCCTGCTTCTAACGATATGCTATATTAATGCACTACATAACTGGAATTTAAGGCTAGGCACTGCTGGATTCTCATTACTTGAGAAAACTGGCCTCCCACAAAATATATCACACCCCTGCTTACTCACCATACCCCAGATTTTAGCATAACTGTAAGATTTGCATAGCACAAGTCAGGCCAGGTGGTAGGTGTGTAAAAACAGACAGAATGCCAGAGTCCATTCTTGGTAGCCAGATGTTCCCTTCTGTGTCCCCAGGACAGTGACACTGGATGATGTAACAACTATACTTTACACTTGCCTCAGGTATTTATCCCTGGGTGGAAATTCAGGATTCGTTCTGTATAATACAGGTGCATGAGTTCATAATCTTTAACAACTAGGGGTCAAAGATAAAAATTAAGATCCACAAATCTAGCAATTGATGTGTAAGTATATTTAAAAGAATAATAATATACACCATAAAAATAATACGATCAATTAAAATTAAGTGAGATGAGTGGTAAGAAAGTTATTCCTTCCCCATAATACAAAATTTAGAAAAATTATGAAGCATAATAGGATTGCAAAAATTATACTTTTTAAAGTAACCACTAGAACAAGTATTCAAACTTTTCCAATGCCTGATAAAATACACCCACAAAACAAAACACGTAGACTTATAATGGTAACATTTTAAAGTTACAAAACCAGAAAACATAACGTAAAGTAGATAACATAACTTAGACCAAATCTGGGTCATATCATTAAATAAAAATGAACTAAATTCATCAATCAATAGAAAAAAGGCATTTGGATTGAATCACAAAACAAATGTTCTGTATATGGAACCTAACTAAAACATGATTTTGAAAGACTGACTATCGTAGACTGACAAAAGTCAATGAAAGGGAAGGATGGGTGTGGTCTTTAAGAAAAGAAGTTGAATTGTACAAAGAACATTAGAGAAGGACAAAAAGTGCTTTGCGATTAATGAAACAAAGCACTTATGAGTGACTCTTCTTAACATAGCATCAATATTCATAAAGCAAAAACTATTGGAGATATATAAGAGACAGTCATGGAGAGGATGTTTTAATTCTTTAATTCATCTATTTCAGACTGTAAGGATAAAAACAGACAAACAGTAAATAAGAAGAGGGAAGAAAAAATAATATAAAAAGGACTTCATAATACATCCCATGGTCTGTATATTATAAAGAAAAAAATTAGATCTTTTTATGTGAAAACAATATTTTTCAAATTTAACCATCTATTAAGCCATTAGTAAACAGAAAGACTTTTTTTTTTTTTTTTTTTTTGAGACGGAGTCTCGCTGTTGCCCAGGCTGGAGTGCAGTGGCACGATCTCGGCTCACTGCAGGCTCTGCCCCCCAGGGTTCGAGCTATTCTCCTGCCTCAGCCTCCCGAGTAGCTGGGACTACAGGCTCCCACCACCTTGCCCGGCTAATTTTTTGAATTTTTAGTAGAGACGGGGTTTCACCGTGTTAGCCAGGATGGTCTCGATCTCCTGACCTCGTGATCCGCCCGCCTCGGCTTCCCAAAGTGCTGGGATTACAGGCGTGAGCCACCACACCCGGCCCAGAAAGACATTTCAAAAAGAAGAAAACTATAAATTAATATCAAGCCAGAAAACAAAAAGCCATTTAGAAATTTTAAAACCCTCTCTACTCAATTATTTGATCAAAGATGCAATGCAACTTAATCTGTAGAATTTCTGAAAATCAACAATAATGAAAATGCTGTGTATTAAATTCTATGAAATATAACTACAGTAGTGCTCAGAGGAAAATGTATAGTCTCCACTAACATTTTTAAATAAAAGATTGATAAATAAATTAGACATTCAAATCAAAAAATTAAAAAATTACAAAAAGCTAAGAAAGCCAAATAAATTAATTTAAAAAGAAAGTAAGGAATTAGAAAACAAAATAGGCTGGGCATGGTGGCCCATGCCTGTAATCCCAGCACTTTGTGAGGCCATAGCAGGAGGATCGCTTAAGGCTAGGAGCTCAAGACCAGCCTGGAAACCCTGTTACTACAAATAATTCAAAACTTAACCAAGTGTGATGGTGCACACCTGTGGTCCCAGCTACTCAGGAGGCTGAAGTGGGAGGATAGCCTAAGCCCAAGAGTTCAAGGCTACAGTGAGCCATCAAAGGACCACCGTGCTCCAGCCTGGATGACAGAGCAAGACCCTGTCTGAGAAAAAAAAAAGAAGAAGAAGAAAGAAAAGAAAACATAAAATAGAAGAATTAACAAATAATTTCAAGATCTGGTTCTTTTGGAAATAAAATTAAAATAAATTAACTTTTATCTAACTTAAAGTAAGCTCAAGTATCAAAATAAGAAACAAGAGGAAATAACCACAAATACAATGAGAAATTAAAGAATGACAAGTAACTACTTTGTTCTACTTTGTGAAAATAAATTTGAGAACTCAAAATTTTTTTAGGAAAATATAATTTATTAAAAAATTGGCACCAGAGCATATAAAAATTCTAAACATACCAATTACTGTAGAAGACATAGAGATAGGTGTCATGAGCTACACTCTGCATAAGTTTCATGGGAAAAAGCTTTCAAATCTTTAAAGGACAGATTAGATAACTGCAATTTTACTTAAACTGTTCCATAGGAAAGAATAAACTATTTTCAGGAAAAAAAAAAGGATAAATTGAGCTACATATAAACATCAGTTTATGCATGACAAAACTACTATTGGCAAAGGCAAAAAACAAACAACAAATGGAAAAACATATTTGCATCTATTATCACTAATGTTCAAGATTTCCTGCAAACCAATACACCTAAAAAAAACAACCTAACAAAGAAATGAGCAAAGTATATGCATTCAGTTCACAGAAAATATACATGACTCTGAAATATATTCATATATCCTCAAGCTCACTCCTTATACAAATGTATATTAAAACTAGAATCAAGGAACACTATTCATAATTCAATTGGCAACACACAGAAAATTAATAAGCCAATTAGGCTGGCTTCTTGAGTAACAGTGGTTGCCAATTAAAGAAATATTTTTAAAATTTTGAATTAATTCATATATATATATTTCAGTAGGTAAAATATTCTAATTTTGTAATATACTGCAAAAGGATACACAGTGAGAAATCTTCCTCTTTTATTTGTTTGTTTGTTTGTTTGTTTTTTGAGATGGAGTTTTGCTCTTTTTGCCCAGGCTGGAGTGCAATGGCGCCATCTCGGCTCACTGCAACCTCCACCTCCCAGGTTCAAGCGATTCTCCTGCCTCAGACTCCCAAGTAGCTGGGATTACAGGCATGCACCACCATGCCCAGCTAATTTTGTATTTTCAGTAGAGACAGGGTTTCTCCATGTTGGTCAGGCTGGTCTCAAACTCCTGACTTCAGGTGATCCGCCCTCTTCAGCCTCCCAAAGCACTGGGATTACAGGCGTGAGCCACCGCACACAGCCAATCTTCCTCTTAACATGACCACCCAGTTCTTTTCCCCAAAGGCAACTATGTTATCAGTTTCCTTTGTAGTTTTCCTGAAATGTTAATTATATTTATTATTTCATTCAGTTATTCCTTCAAAACAACATTTATTGAGCACCCACTGTGACAATTCAGTAATAAACAAAGAAGTTGCCTCAAAATAATTTTGCCATCATAGAATGTTCATTCTAATTAGCGAGGCAGGAATAGAGAGAGAGGGGTAAGAAACATAACTGATGACAAGTGTTACAAAGGGGGAAAAAAGCAGAAAAGATAGATGTGAAATATTGATGTGGGAGTGGCTGAAATGTTAGAAGTGGAGGTAAAAGTAGACCTCACTGAGAAAATGACTTAAAGATGAGACTTGGAGGCACCAGGGGAGCTATTATGTGGCCACCCTGGGAAGAGCCAGACATCCAGGAAGGGAACAACAGGATTCTTTCAAAAACAACAAAACCCCATGAGAACATGCCCAGTGTGCTTGAGTGAGACTGTGAAAACTAGTTTGGCTAGATCAGGGGGAATGGAATGACAGCAATGGGAGAGGAGGTTCCGTAAGCCAACTAAGGATTCTGGCTCTTACTTGGAAGAAAGTAGGAAGACTTCAGAGGGCACAAGAGGGACAGAATCTGATTTTTCTTTTAAGGACATCCTGACTGCGTTGTTGACAACAAACAGTGGAGTGAAAAGGTAGACGCAGTGACCCTCTGGAGACTATCTCTGTGACCCCCGTAAAAGATGAGGGGGATTTGGACCTGAGTGGCCACAATGAGAGTGGTAAGAATAAGGTGAATTCCAGACAGAGTTTGAAAGTGGCAAATATGTATACATTCCCCAGTAATTAAAAAATAAAATAAAAAAGGTTTTATTTTTTTAATTAACACATAATAATTGTACGTATTTATGAGGAATGGAATAACATTTTGATACATATACAATGTATAATGATCAAATCTAAGTAATTAACATATGCATCACCTGAAATATTTATCATTTCTTTGTGTTAGGAATACACAAAATCTGCTCTTCCAGCTATTTTGAAATATACAACACATTCTTGTTAGCCATAGTGACAATACTGTGCAATAGAATGCCAGAACATATTCCTCCTATCTAGTTGTAACTTTGTACCCATTGACCAGCCTCTCTTCATTCCTCTGCCCCTAATGTCCCAAGCCCCTGGTAACCACTATTCCACTCTACTTCTATGAGATTGACTTCTTTAGGTTTCACATATAAGTGAGATCACATGGTATTTATCCTTCTGTGCTTGGCTCATTTCACTTAACATAATATCCTCTAGGTTCATTCATGTTGTAACAAATGACAGGATTTCATTCTTTTTACAGCTGAATAGTATCCCTTTGTGTCTATATACCGCATTTTTAATCCATTTATCCACTGATGGACATTAAGATTTATTCTATACTGATACAAGATTTTTTGCTCCTTAGGTCAGCTAAAATCTGGGTTCTTGTCTCACGACCAGGAAAAATTAGGCACATGGACACATTAAAAGGTGAGAAGAAGGGAATTTATTAAAAGAAAGCTTTCAGTGAAAAAAAGGGCATCCTGCCAACAGGCTTCCACATCACTGTTCAATACCAGACCACCACACACAAGCTGGAGAGGCCAGGCTCCTCCCCCTTACATAAGATATGAATTCCTTGTGGCTCCAACCCATTCTCCCAGTGCACACGTGGGTCCTCAGTCTGAGCCACTCCACATTAACTTATTTCCCTTCCTGCACATGTGTTAAGGGATGGAATTTTCACTTTGGACATGTTTGGGCAAGCCCCCTGTGCACAATGACTTGTTGGCATTTGGCTGTCTCTCGTATCTATCATTCCCTGCTCTAATGGCTGCGTAGTATTCCATGGTGTATATGTGCCACATTTTCTTAATCCAGTCTATCATTGTTGGACATTTGGCTTGGTTCCAAGTCTGTGCTATTGTGAATAGTGCCACAATAAACATACATGTGCATGTGTCTTTATAGCAGTATGATTTATAATCCTTTGGGTATATACCCAGTAATGGGATGGCTGGGTCAAACGGTATTTCTAGTTCTAGATCCCTGAGGAATCGCCACACTGACTTCCACAATGGTTGAACTCGTTTACAGTCCCACCAACAGTGTAAAAATGTTCCTATTTCTCCACATCCTCTCCAGCACCTGTTGTTTCCTGACTTTTTAATGATTGCCATTCTAACTGGTGTGAGATGGTATCTCATTGTGGTTTTGATTTACGTTTCTCTGAGGGCCAGTGATGATGACCATTTTTTCATGTGTCTTTTGGCTCCATAAATGTCTTCTTTTGAGAAGTGTCTATTCATATCCTTTGCCCACTTGTTGATGGGGTTGTTTGTTTTTTTCTTGTAAATTTGTTTGAGTTCATTGTAGATTCTGGATATTAGCCCTTTGTCAGATGAGTAGATTGCAAAAATTTTCTCCCATTCTGTAGGTTGCCTGTTCACTCTGATGGTAGTTTCTTTTGCTGTGCAGAAGCTCTTGAGTTTAATTAGATCCCATTTGTCAATTTTGGCTTTTGTTGCCATTGCTTTTGGTGTTTTAGACATGAAGTCCTTGCCCATGCCTATGCAGCCATAAAAAATAATGAGTTCATGTCCTTTGTAGGGACATGGATGAAGCTGGAAAGCATCATTCTCAGCAAACTATCGCAAAGACAAAAAACCAAACACCACACGTTCTCACTCATAGGTGGGAATTGAACAATAAGAACACATGGACACAGGAAGGGGAACATCACAAACCGGGGCCTGTTGTGGGGTGGGGGGAGTGGGGAGGGATAGCATTAGGAGATATACCTAATGTTAAATGACAAGTTAATGGGTGCAGCACACCAACATGGTACATGTATATATATGTAACAAACCTGCATGTTGTGCACATGTACCCTAAAACTTAAAGTATAATAAAAAGAAAAAAAAAAAAAAGAAGTGCATCTAACTGCCATTAGAATAAGGATAAGGATGAAGACCGATCTTAACTGCTTCCTACTAGCAGAATGTGCTGTTTTGGGAAAACAGCAGTCAGATCTCCCTCAGAGGACATTTAAGAGTCCCTGGCAAAAGAGGCCATCATCCGAGGCTCCAGTTGCATGACAGTTTAGAGTTTGGTGGACTGAAGGCGAGAAGAAACCAACCAGGTTATTAGAAAACATGTATCAAAATGAAACAAGGGTGGAGTAAGGACAGCTGAAAAATCCCAAGACCTTTTACCAATTGGCACAGGGAGAGGGAGGCCAAAAGCCTGACAGGAAAAAAAAAATCTGGGTTCCCTTAGGAACCCAATCCTAAACCAACCAGTTTAAGGTTTGGGAAATTAACTTTCCCCAGTTTGGAGAATGCATCTGAGGGGAGTGTCCTATAGTATGGAGATACAATTACCTATCAGTGAAGACAAGACAGAGGAGGAAAAAGAAAAAAAAGAAGGCATTTTTTCAAAGGAGTCCCAGGGGTTCCAGATGCATTTGAAAGGAGTACAGACTGAAGATGAATGGCTACTCATCTAGAAAGAGGGGATCAGGCATCCTTGTTTCCTTTTTCTTCCTAGCAAATACCTGAGATACATGAGGGAGAGAAAGTGAGGGGTCCCTCTTTCTTTCTTCTGCCCTTATATCCCTGAGTCCCAGCAAGTATGACAGGGTGCCATCCATGGGTGTCAAAGCGACTTTCACCCATGTTAGCAGGGGGGCTTAGAGGGTGTAGAGGGTGGGACTGTCCATCTTACCCATGTATGTCCTATCTCCCCTGCTGTCAGTAACCTTCGAGTTCCCTAGACCTAATTTATTCCATGGATACTAGCATGATCTTTATCAACGAAATGGGAGGCTTGGCTTAATCAGCAGGAATTAGTCATGCTCACCTGTACCGTGCCTTTTAACTTCTGTTATTGTCTGCCTCTGGATCCCTCACCTCCAGTTTTCTTTCCCACAGCTTCCACCCAAAGCTTGAAATTGGGACAAAAATGTGTCTTGGGGAGGTTACATAGACTTCTTCTCATAGGCCAAATGCTAAGATGAAGTTGTGGAATTCAGTCTGCCTCCAAAAAGGGAGAGAACAGGATGTCCCGTGACATGCCCAGATAACTGGTGGCTGTAGTTACACTTGCTAAGATGTGGATGCATGAGGCTTGACTTCAGTTAGTTCCTTTGGTCTTAGTTTCCAAAAAAAAAAAAAAAAATCTCTGGGTGATGGACATCTATTTATTTCCTTCATCCAGCAGGATTTTAGGATAATTGCTCAGAACTAGAATATTAATCAAGATTTTTAAATTACCCATCCCTTTTGTTCCTTCTGAGCTGCAGTCAGAGATCACTGGTTGATTCACATGAATATTCAGGGTTAGTCTAAAATGTAGGCAAAAAACTTAAAAACTAATGAGTTTAGGATTTAATGGCAAACATTTAAGTTTTGAAACATAATTTCTTTCTCTTCAGCCCTCATTTTTGTTAAAAACAAATCGTGATAGAACTGAGTTGTTTGCAAAATAGTCTTCAGTCTTATACTTGACCTGATTATTTGCATAAAGTGCAGAAAGAATAATTATTTTTACATACGCATTTTAGATTGGCTTTGATGGAACTCTGTTCCACAAGGAATCTCAGATAGGACTTTCTAAAGCCGAGCCCAGCCATGGGTTTGTATCCTCAAATACCTGTGAGATGGGTAAACTCCTCTCTTCTTGAGGTCCCAAGAGCAAGGGGTTCCTGGGCCTGTTAGAAAGTGAGATTCTTTACTCACCACAGGTTAGGAACCCTGTACAGAGACTGTGTAGACAAAGTATGAGGCCAGTTTTCCCAAATGGCTTTTATTGGCTCTTCAAGTCAAGTTTGACTCCTTAAAGGGAAGCATAGCTTTCCAGTCAAAGCCTTGGGAGAACAACCAGTTTCTCTAATTGCATCCTGTTGTAAAAGAAAATAGATTCTTATTGCACTAATGCAAACAACTATATTGCCATAAGTTAAGAATGCTCACAACTAGTTACCAAATTCTGGAGAAGCCAAGGGCCCTCTGTAGCATCCAAAAGGTAGGAATCAAAAAAGACAATTTTTGAAACTGAAGTTTGATTTGGGGAAGTCTGTTAAGTATGTTAGAGGTTTAAAACACTTGATGTTATGAAATGGAATTCCAGATTACCATAAATTATTCATTTTGCCAAAATGATGACTCAGAAATTTTAAAAAAAGCAAAAACCTTTTATAACTCTTTACACATTTTGCTCAACAGCAGATTGGTGCCTTAGAAGAACCTTGTTGTGCTTTTATTTCAATGCTCAATTTATGGAAAAGCTATATAATACCTTTTTGAATTTTGTCAGTATGTTCACACATGGAATTTCTTTTGCAAGATTAATTTTTATAATCCATCCACAACTTTTTTAAACTTTTAGCTTTATCTCATCTAATTCAAAGCAATCCTTTAACCCTTGGCACAAATTTGCATTTTGATGACATCTGCATTTTACCAATAATCTTTAAGGCTGTTTTTATTTCTCAAATATTAAAGTCATATGAACCAAAAGGTACCACAGCTTTTATCTTCCTTTAAAAAAATATTTGATCCAAGCATTTATCCTTCTTTAAGTCAATTAATTAGAGCTCTTTTTTTATTAATGTCACACACGCAGCACATATATAACTACATAGGCAGAAGATTCAGCAACTATAAGATTTTTCATTTGCCAATCTCCTAATTGGACTATTAGGACCAATTAGCACGTCTGGGTTCAGCCCTTTAAGAGCAAGGCTAAGAAAACATGCAGTTTCTAGTGCCTAATAAACAGGTATAGCTGGAAGACAAAAACATTTTGAGAGCATGGACCACCTTTAATTCCAGGAGGTCCATGAGGAAAACAGAGATCTCTTCCAAAATGGAATCCATGGCACCTTTTCTGTTTTTCCCAAGCAGTCCCAGGCCACGAGAAATTATCTTAGGGTCCCTTATGCATGCATTAAGAGTAGAAAGACAAAATGGAGAAAGAGTTCAGTCAACTGAGAAAAAACATTTTTCCAGCAAAACAAGATCCAAGAAGAGGAAAACATAAAGGCCTTTTAAATATATCTATAGGTTGGATATCCACTTTTAATTAAGCTGAGCACTCTTTAAGAAAATCCTTTTAAATCCCTTATTACCCAACTTTAGCCACACCAAGTAGCCAATATTTCCATCTTTCAAATTTTACAAAGGTAACCTTCCAGGTGCTCAGAGAAAGAAAAGTTCAAGGCAGTTCATGGAGGCGAAGAGAATCAAGAAATGGCAAAGGTCGCAAAGATATCTAACTAGAAAGAACTCATTCCCTAAGCCAAGATTGAACCCAGGCTGCCTTTGTAAAATGGTGGAGGTTAAAACAAAGCACTGCCACGTGGTTCTCCCAAGGACATAAAACAAGATGGAGGGCTGCAGCAAAATTTGCTACTGATCAGTCTGCCAGGCTGGCTTAAACAGTAGGAATATGGAGTCCTAGGCTTGCGCCCCAACCTAAGGTACCCCTCTTTCTGGCAGAACCATACGGAAAGACATGCAAAGCACACCAGATTGGCTACAGCTTAAGACTAATCTCATAAATCCCTTTTCATAATCAAAACTTTACAGAGAATATAAACAGTGATGCAGAGAATATGAACAGTGATAGCTGGGGTCCTGGCATAGTAGAACATCTTTTGTGCTCAATGACGTGGGTGGCATTTGGCTGTCTCCTGTCTCTATCAATATCTTGGCTATTGTGAATAATTATGCAATAAACATGGAGATACAGATATCTCTCTGAAATGTTGATTTCACTTCCTTGGGCATATACTCAGTAGTGGGATTTTTGGATCATATGGCAGTTTTAGTTTTAATTTTTTGAGGGACCTTCACACTGTTGTCAATGTGGCAATTCTAGTTTACTTTCCCACCTACAGTGTGTAAGAGTTCCCCTCTCTCCACATCTTTACCATCATTTGTCTTGTTTTGTTTGTTTTGTTTTGTTTTGTTTTTTTGATAATAGCCACCCTAACTGGGGTGAGGTGACATTTTATTGTGGTTTTGATTTTCATTTCTCTGATAATTAGTGATGCTGAACTTTTTTCATCTACGTGTTATCCATTTGTATATCATCTTTTGAGAAATATCTATTCAGATCTTTTGCCCATTTTTAAATTGGATTATTTGACTGTTGCTATTCAGTTGAGTTCCTTATATATTGTCAAATGCATAGTTTATGGATATTTTCTCCCATTTTATAGATTGTCTTTTCTAAACCCTTTTAAATTCACAGATGCTAGCACACTATGCATACTGTTCAAAAACTACCTATTGGGTTTTACAAGGTATCTTGGCAATTTCTCCACTTAGGTAATTGGAGAGCTTTCTCATGATTCTTGTGATTATAATTTATTACACCGTATGAGTGTTGCCATAATTTATTTAACTCTTGTCATATTGACAGATATTTAGTCTGTTTTCTGTACTTTTGCTGTTACATAGGAATCTTTTCTGCTTCCACCTCAACAGCACTTTACCAAAGATTGTCTGGCTTTTTGCTCCACATTTAAAGGAAACCTAGTCTCTGCATTACTATGGGGGATTTACTTGGATACACTCAGGAATAGAAAGATGGTTTAATATTTTTGAAAGGCATTAATGTAACTTGTTGAAACAAAGGTTTAACATTTGATAAAATCCAATATTGATTCCTGATTTAAAATAAATCTTCACTTAGAGTCGATGGGCATTTCTTCTACTTGAAAAGGAGTATCTTCTTTAAACCAAAGTACGTACAACAGTTTTTGTTTGTTTGTTTGTTTTTGTTTTTTCCTGAGATGGAGTCTTGCTCTGTCGCCCAGTCTGGAGTGCAGTGGCGCGATCTCGGCTCACTGCAAACTCCACCTCCTGGGTTCATGCCCATCTCCTGCCTCAGCCTCCCGAGCAGCTGGGACTACAGGCGCCCACCACCACGCCCGGCTATTTTTGTGTGTGTGCGTGTGTGTGTATTTTTTTAGTAGAGACGGGGTTTCACCGTGTTAGCCAGGGTGGTCTGGATCTCCTGACCTCGTGATCTTCCCACCTTGGCCTCCCAAAGTGCTGGGATTACAGTCTTGAGCCACTGTGCGTGGCCTGTACAACAGTTTTAATGGAGAAATATTAGAAGCATTCCAGCTAAAGTTAGAAACAGGGCAATCCTCTATCACTTCTCTTATTCAACTTTGTTCAGAAGGTCCACGTGGATGCTAAAGACCAATACATACAGAAAAATAAGAGGCACAGATTTTGTTATGTATAAATGACACAATGAACTGCCTGGAAAACTAGGAATCAATGTAAACCTTTTGGAATTTTCTTTTGTTAAAAAATAAAGTGTCTGACATTATTGTGAATTACATTGTAAATTGTATTTAAAAATTAAAATTTTAATATAAAATAATTTAGCTTACATTGATTATAGGTATATAAGTTGTGATGAAACATAGTACCATGAAAAAATAATGTTTCTACTAAATTAATAATCTAGAAGCAGAAATGTACTTAAAAATATCTTTGGTGAACACATCATTTAAAATTGAGTTCAAATAAGCTCTGATATTACGTTAATTGAAATGAAAGCAATAATTGCTGAAGTTTACCAATTTTGAAGGTAATTGAAAGAAATTTATTCAAAGAGTCACATTTAAAAATACATTCTTTAGAAAATACCAGTGACAAGATATTAAAGAGATGGCAAAGAAATTGATTTTTAAAATATTTATTTATTTATTTTGAGACAGAGGCTCGCTCTGATGCCATCAGAGTGCAGTGGTGTGATCTCAGCTCACTGCAATCTCTGCCTCCTGGGTTCAAGCAATTCTCATGCCTCGGCCTCCTAAGTAGCAAGGAATACAGATGTGCAACACCACACCCAGCTGATTTTTGTATTTTTAGTAGAGATGGAGTTTTACCATGGTGGCCAGGCTGGTCTCAAACTTCTGACCTCAGGTGATCTGACTGCCTCAGTCTCCCAAATTGCTGGGATTATAGGTGTGAGCCACCACACCTGGATGAAATTGATTGTATAAATATGTACCAAGATATTTATTCTGTTTATATTTATTTTAATTTTTAAATAATCTATATTTATCCTGACTACAGAAGGCTCCTCCCAGCTATCTTATTTCTATAAACTAGCTGGCCTACAGTTCAGGACATACCTTCATTACATTTATGAATCTCCTCTCAATTCCCTTCACTACAACCTACACCATTTTTTATTTGTTTTGTTTTATTTTATTTTTTGTAGACGCAAGTTCTCACTGTATTGCCTAGGCTGGTATTGAACTCCTGGGCTCAGGTGATCCTCCCACATTGTCCTCCCAAGATAGTTTCACCATTTTTGAGAGTGCCTTTATGTTTAAATTTCTTGTATGCATGAAAAAGTGGGCAAAGTATATGAAGAGATATTTATATATGATATGATATGATATGATAGGATAGGATATATTTCTTCAAAGAAGACATACAAATGGCCAGCAAACATGTGGAAAAATGCTCAACATCATTAGCCATCAGGGGAATGCAAAATCAAAACCACAATGAGATACCACTTTACACCCACTAGATTAAGTAAAATTTACATGTCAAATAACAAGTGTTGGCAAGGTTATGGAGTAATCAGAACCTCATACACTTCTAGTGGAAATATAGAAAAGTCCAGTTTATTTGGAAAACAGTGTGGGAGTTCCTCAAATGATTAAACATATTGTTCCATAAAACACAGAAATTCTACCCCTAAGTATAAACCCCAAAATATACATCTACACAGAAAGTTATGCAAATGTTTATACCAGCATTGTTTACAAGAGCAAAAAGGTGAAAAGAATTCAAATGTCCATCAGTGGATGAATGAATAGACAAAAGTGTGGTAAAACCATACAATGAAATATTATTCATCCAAAAAAGGAATGAAGTACTAATACATGCTACAACTTGGATGAACCTTGAAAACCATATGCTAAGTGAAAGAAGCCAATTACAAAAGGTCCCATGTTATGTGACTCAATCCATAAGAAGGTTCAAAATAAAGAAATCTGTAAAGATTAAAAAGTAGATTAGTGGTTGCTTAGAGCTAAGGGAAGGGCAAAATAAAGAAGTGGTACACAAATATGACAGGGTTTCTTCTTTTTAATTAGCCCAACAACACAGGCATGAGGTCTTTTCTTGAGGTGATGAAAATATCCTAAAATTATCTTTAATGTTGATTGCACAATTCTGTGAATATATTGTAAACCATTGAATTGTACATTTAAAATAGTTTATTTGTATGGCATGTTAATTGTATTTCAATAAAGCTGCTTACAAAAAATCACAGAGCAGAAATAATAGCAACCCAATAGCTACAAGCACACCCTAAAACCAGAATTTGCTTTCTAAATAGCATTCTTCAAAAAAAAGGAACAAAGATTTCTTGAAGAAATTGTTTCTAGGACTGGGGCAGCGAAACGAGAAGACAAGCCTGGAGGATCAGTAGTAATATGAAATAAGGAAGTACTCAAGAGAATAAAAGAATGGGGGAATGTCAAGGAGACACAGGAACCAACTTGAAAGATCTCCCAATAGCCTAAAGTGGAACAATGGGAGAAACAAAATAAAGTATATTGGATTATAACCCGAAGTGTAAATAAATATACAGGAGTCTGTACTGATACAGATAAATGATTGAATAAATCAATAAACAAACAAATGGAGGAGAAGAGACAATTTTATTTTCAGAAGAATTTCAAATAATATATGTAGATACTGCCCCCTCTTCAGGAGGCCAAACTTAATTTCCCTGCCCACCAAGCATGGGCTGAACTTAGTGATTTGGTTCAGAGACAAATAGTGACTTTACAGTAGAAAACCCTTAGCCAAGGCATGCAGTTAACATTACCAGTGATATCACATGGATACCACCTTTTGCCTTGAGATGATGTTATGTGAAGCATGCTTCATCTCCGTGGCATGCTTTTCAAAAACCCATAACACCAGTCTAATTAAGCGAAAAACATCAGACAAGCCCATACTGGGGGACATTCTACAAAATACCTCATCAGTGCTACTCAAAACTGTCGAGGTCTTGAAAAACAAAGAAAGACTGAGGAACTTGCACAGAACACAGGAGACTAAAGAGACATGATAATTAAATGCAATGTGTTATTCTGAATTAGATCATGAAAGAGAAAAGGAACCCAAAATAAAAACTGGGAAATTCTACATATCATATGAAATTCAGTTGATAATAATATGCCAATGTCAATTCCTTAGTTTTAGCAAATGTAATATTATTATATGAGATGTTAAGATGTTATATGAGATGGAGAAATTGAGTGAAGGATATATGGGAACTGTCTGTAATATCTTTGTAATTTTTCCATAAATCAAAAATAAGCTCAAAATAAAAGCTTATTAACAAAAAATCTTACTGGAAAACCATAGACAAACTTTTTCCAAACCTATTTTAAAAACTCCCCATTTAAAAGGAAATTTCTAGAGAATAAAGAGGGTATAGCCCCAGCTCATTTTATGAGACTATCATTATCTTGATACCAAAACCTGATTTAGACAACAGAAGAAGATTAAAGGTCATTCTTATTTATGATCATAGGGTTAAAAATTATAAAGTGATTCAATTATAAAACAGACCAAATCTATACATGTATAAAAAACATCAAGACCAAGCTGGATATATCCCAGAAACACAAGTATTTTTAACCTTAATTAATATAAAATCTATTCATGTATTCCACCAATTAATAGGTTTGGAAAATTGGTCATCTCAATAAGTAAAGAAAAAGAAGCCAGTAAAATTTACCATTCATTTATCATTTATGTAGGAGACGTAGCAAACTGAAGTTATGAGGGAATTTTATTTTATTTAATTTTTGTGGGTACCTAGTAGGTGTATGTGTTTACTGAGTACATGTTTTGATACAGACATGCAATGCATAACAGTCACATCATGTAAAATGGGGTATTCATCCCCTCAAGCATTTATCCTTTGTGTTACAAGCAATCTAATTATACTTGTTTAGTTGTTTTTAAATGTACAATTAAATTACTGTTGATTATAGTCAGCCTGTTGTGCTACCAAATACTAGGTCTTATTTATTCTTTCTATTTTTTGTACCCATTAACCATCTCCATCTCCCCCTCCCCCTCCCACTAAATTCTCAGCCTCTGGTAACCATCCTTCTACTCTCTATCTCCATGAGTTCAATTGTTTTGAGTTTAAGGTCTCACATATAAGTGAGAACATGTAATGTTTGTCTTTCTGTGCCTGGCTTATTTCACTTAGCATAATGACTTCCAGTTCCATTCATGTTGTTGCAGATGAAAGGATCTCATTCTTTTGTATGGCTGAATAGTGCTCCATTGTGTATATGTACCACATTTTCTTTATCCATTCATCTGTTGATGGACACTTGGGTTGCTTCCAAATTTGGTATATTGTGGGAATTTTATTAACCCAGTAAAAAGTATCAAACAAAATCAGCAAAAAGTGTCATACCTAAAAATGAAATATTAGAACCATTTTCTTACAGTCAGAAATAAGAAAAAGATGGCAGCTAGCACCCCTGTAATACAAAAATATAAGAGTTATCAATATGGGAATGGATCAATAAAGACAAATAAAACCATACTCGATGTGTTATTTATCAATTGTTATGTAACAAACTATCCCAAAAGTTAATGACATAAAACAGCAAATATTTATTATATTATAGTTTCATGGGTGAGGAATTTGTGAATGGCTAAGCTGGGTAGTTGGGTGGTTTTGGCTCATGGTCTCATGAGTTTGTAGTAAAGATGTTGGCTAGGGCTGCAGTTGGCTGAAGGCTTGACTGGGACTGAAGTCTTCTTCACTTACATGGCTGTTGGAGGGAGGCCTCCGTTCCTCTTCAAGTCGGCACCTCCATAGAGCTGTTGAACATTCATAACAGCTGGCTTCTCCCAGGGAAGTAGATTCAAGAAAGAAGAGCAAGGAAGAAATCCCAATGCCTTTCTTTTACCATCTAGTCTTTGAAGTTACATGCTATTATTCTACTTTGTTCTATTCATTAGAAGACAGTGATTAAGTTCAACTGACAATAAACGAGAGGAATTATGCTCCACCTCTTGCAAAAGGAAGTATAGAAGAATTTGTGGACAAATTTTAAAACCACCACATTAGGTAATACTATGTAGCTGTTAAAAATATATAATCAAGATTCATACGTATGGATATGAGAAGACATACAAGACATTTAGTTTTTTAAAAAGCAAGATACTGCAACGGTACTTACTACATGACATCATTTCTATTAAATGCTTGCATGCAAACATCTGAAAATGGAGTTACAAATTTCTTTAGACACGTATTTTATAAATACATAAATTAAAACCTACAAGAGTATCCAAAGAGTTATGACTCATTATCTCTGGTTACTGGGAATTGAGGGTAGGATAATCAATGACGTTCTTAATTTTATCTGCACTACTGATTTTTTTTTACAATGAGAAAGGTATTCATGTATTACTTATTGAGGATGGTTTGGATCTGTGTCCCCACCAAATCTCAGGTCAAGTCAATCCCCAGTGTTGGAGGTGTCTCATAAATGGTTTAGCATCATCTCCCTCTTGGTACTGTATAGTGTGATAGAGTTCTCACAAGATCTGGTTGCTTAAAAGTATGTAGCATCTCCCCCATCTCTTGCTCCTGCTCCAGCCATCTAAGACGAGCCTGCTTCCCCTTTGCCTTCCACCATGATTGTAAGTTTCCCGAGGCCTCACCAAAAGCAGAAGCCACTGTGCTTCCTTTACAGCTTGCAGAACCGTGAGCCAATTAAATCTCTTTTCTTTATAAACTACCCAGTCTCAGGTATTTCTTTGCAAGAATGGCATAATACTCCCATATAATTAAAAACATATATATGTATTAACTCACATATGTGAACACAAAATGGAGGACAGATTATTCAGTGGAAAAGAATGGTAAATATGCATATGTGAAAAGTGAGTAAATGTGATCGTACCATGAGACATAGGTATAATCACAAAACTTGAAGGCCACTCTCAGGACCATCATGAATTCACATATTTCTTCCCAGGTGCATTTTTCCCTTTTTGTCACCTTCTTTAAACTGCTGGTTATCTAAAATGCTAGTTGGGTAATGAGAGTAGATTTCATAAGCAGAGTTCTCTGGCAAAGCTTCCTCTACTAGCTTCAGTATGGACAGTTTGCCTTTAACTACAAGTAGGCTACCCTAAGACTATATGTAGTGAGCAACCAACCAGCACCTTGAAGATGAGAGGTCAGTAAATCCAGGTACCAAACCCAACAGTAAGCTTATTGTCAGTCTAAGTCAGAAGGAAACATTTCCATCCTCAGGTTTCTCATCTTCTAAGCCTGGAGATTGTGATGTAGTTAGGAATTTTCCTGTTTAGAAAAAAGGACTGAATTCTTCTAGAAAAGCAACTCTATCAATAGGGAATGCTTTGAACTACAAGGACCAGAACACCTGGCAAACACTGGCTTGAAAGATAAGGATTTCTTTTTCTCAAATGATAAGTTGGGAATCCACAGCCTACGTGTCACTGGCCAGAACTGAGTTGCACAGTAACCCCTATTGCATAGATGGCTGGGAAAGCTAGTTTCTGGCTGTTCCAGCTGCCCTAGTGAAGTCAGGTGGCAGGGAGAGGGGGTTTTAGGTTAGCAGCTAACATTGTCTGCTACAAAACCCACTTCATTCATTTTCTCTTTACCTGGAAGTCAAGTCTTTCTCACATTTCTCCCAAGCCTTTCAACAAGAAGTTCTCCAGAAGATGCATCATTGTCTCACTCCTGGTTGGAATCATACTTCCAGATGTCTACAGTCACCTGATTTGTTTTAATACCCTTTTGTGATATCTGGTCTCTGTTATAATACATTCTGTATTCCAAAAAAAATCAGGTGATTTCTGTACATTCTGTACATTATGTAAATTTGTTCACTTGTATTTTAATGTCCTCTACATGGAAAAAGAGGACAATAGTGGTTTGAACAGTGGCCTCTCAAAAAATGTCCACCTCCTCATCCCTAGAACCTGTGAATGTGACCTTATTTAGAAAAAAGAGTCTTTGCTGATGTAATTATTTCAAGGATCTTGATACTTCAATCACACGAGATTATCCAAATGAGACCAAAATCTAATAACAAGTGAGATTTGTCAAATGTCCTTATAAGAGACAGGCAGAAGAGAAGACTGGCACAGAGAAGATTGTCATATTAAGATGGAGGCAAAGATTGGAGTTAGGTGGCCACAAGCCAAAGAATATCTGGGGCCACCAGAAGCTGAAAGATACAAAGAAAGATCCTCTCCTAGAGCCTTCAGAGGGAGTGCAGCCCTCCCACAGCTTGATTTTGGACTCTGGCCTCCAGAACTTTGAGAGAATACACTTCTGTCATTTGAAGTCACCAAATTTGTGATAATTTTTTATTCCAGTTCTAGGAACTCATAAAATGACCATTGCATTTTTGTTGTTATTGTATATGAAATTAACAAATTCCCAAAATTTTTTTATATAGAACTCAAAGAACAATTAAAACAAGGTAGAGTTGTCCATGTGTAGGTTTAGAGCCCAAATCAGACAGTTTTTGCATCAAAACGAAGCCTGACTCCTGTTTTAAGTCCATGATACACTTCGACTTATCAAAAAAAAAAATAGCTTTCCCTCACTAATTGCCCAAACTGTGGATTCAGTCCAGCTAATTTCCCACTTATTGATCCAGGACAACTTTATCATGCTGAGTTCCAAATTCAGACCAATTCCTCTTTTCACTGTGCCTTTCTTAATAAATTTTAATGACAGCAATCCCAGCTCCCCCTGAAAATTTAACTCCATACCAAGTATGGTAACCCAAAAAGATTTGAACAATTAAATTTTCATTTGAAATGGAAATGTCCCATTTCCAGCCTTTGTCTATCCAAATCCAGTGTCTCATGACCAGTTCTTTTTGCAGATTGGAAATCTAACAATCATCTGTTTTTTAACACAAATTTAAAGTTATTCCCATGATATCATACTCACATTCTGATATGCATTATTGCATGAGAAAGAGGGAGAGTCTCAGATGACACCTTCAATGATTTATAGTCACATAGAAGTATGTCAGAGGTGTGATTATCTGTCACACATATCACAGAAGAAAAAGGGGCAGAGCAATACAGAAAACTACTGTATTTGAATGAAAAGAAAATGCATGGATTTGGGAGTCGTCTAGGTCTGGGCTTAAACTCTGGTTTCTCTATTATTTGTGTTACCTCCTTTAGGAGTTTCCTTAATTTTGCTGAGACCTAGTTTCTTCATCTATAAAATGGAGTTGATATATCTACCTTGTAGGGTTGAAGAGGATTAAATGGGATGGCTCATGTAAGTAACCAGATACAGTGACTGGCACACAATAAGCTTCAACAGTTACTAGTTTCCTTCTCTGAATCTCATCCCCTCTCTGTTTTTCTCTTTCTGTAGCCTTCCCCAGCCCCCTAATCTTAAAAGTATGTGACTCCATTAGTGGACTTGAGCTTCCTGTAATTCCTGATTTAAGACCAGCAACATTAGGATGTATGTAATACCCACATCAAAGCTCTCTCATGAATCTCATGGCTTAAAAACCATGGTCCACCCAGAGCCAGGTCCCATGGCTGCAATTCTTCTGGACTGCCAAGTTGATCCAGAATCTGATACCTGTGGAGCATTCGCTATCCCCATAAGGTTGCTTACCCACAGGAGTTCTCTTGCCACTTTCCCTTCAAAGCATTCCAAGCCTCACTCTTCCCCAAACTCTAGAACTGGTAGGGGCTTGACTTAATTACTGCCAGCCCTCTTCCTGAGGCTAGGAGCAAGAACCCATTGACTAATTCTCTTGATAATCATTTTCTTCCTATCCATCCCCCAGTTATTGGTCACCACCTAGATTACCTCATTTGCCCCCTTCTCTTATCTGAGTGAATACTAGTACTGAGAATTGATTGATCCAATTATTAGACAAATTGAATAGTACTAGACATGGTTTTAGGAGCTGGGGACACTGCTGTAAACAAACCAAAAGAACTTGTGCTCTCATGTTGATATTACACTACTGGGAAAGATGGAAGATAGATAAAGAGTCAAAACAATAAGTAAGATAGATGAAAGGTTCCTTGAGGAAAATAAATGGGGTAATGCAATGGATAGGGGAGGTAGTGTTTGAAGCGAGACCTGAGTGAAGGGAAGAAGCTGGCTTTGCAAAAGTCTGATGTCTGAGCCTTCCTTACAGAAGTTAGAGTTCCCCAGGCTTGCAGGTCTAGGTCTGGCTTACCTAGCCAGGTAATTTTTCCAGAACTTTTGTTTACCTCTGGTGAGTCGTTCTTTGTGTGGCCAAGGCTCTCAATATCCCCTCCCACTTCCAAGTCTCAGAGGTTATAGCATATTTTCAGCACTTCCTATACTTAGAACAGATCTACAAAAACCTAGATCCTCAAGATTCTTCATTCATTAATCCATTCATTAAAACAGTGATTGAATATCCACAGTATTATAAGCAACATAATGGGTGGTGTGGGATACAAAGATAAGTAAGAAATGAAACTTGCCTTCAAGGAAATGGCACTGAAAGTTGACTGCCATTGCAAGTTGCATTGGAAAATGGGGCAGAGATAATGTTGGAAAGGTTAGCAGTGGCTAAAGTGTGTGTGTGAGCTTAGTGGGTAGGGACTTCCAACCAAGCTAAGGAAATTGAAATGGGATCCACTGAGGGTCTTAGTTCACAATAAATGATGGTCAGATAGGACAATAGTAAAACAGAACAGGGAGAGTTAGCGAGGGTCTGAACTAAGTCAGAGGCAGCGGAGATGGCAAAGAAGGGACAGATATGAAAGTTTTAAAGAAGTAGAATATGTGGATATTCTTAAATATCTGACATTCTAATGAGGAATATATTGCTGTACGTTTTTACTCACCCTTGACTGAACATAGTTTGAAGTTGCTGGAGCAAACAGTTTGATAATACAGTGAGACACAGAGATGGAATGATAGATGAGAAGATGAGACTGGGTCGTGTTGGGCAGGGATAAGAAATGCTTGGCCTTGGGCTTTTGCTCTCAGATACCAAAGTCATAGCAGCAATCCCCAATCAATCACAACACACCTTCTCATTGAATTCAGATGTAGCTTTAGATCCTTTTTCAACACAAAGCTCCAGGCAGAAAGGATAAAAATCCATCAGGGCTGGTGCACTAATTAAAACCTACTTGCCAGTTTTGGTGCTAGGCTTTGAATGCCCTAAGACAAAGTTTGATCATTATTCAACAAGAAGCCACTGATGGCTTTTGAGGGGGAAGACTGAAGAATAGAGGACATTATATTTGGTAGAAATGTGAAAATGAGGCTGAAGGAGCAAGCAACTGGAGGCAGGCAGATGAGTCAGAGCATTACTTCATGGCTGAAAACATTAGCAAAGCAGACTAGAATATGATTACAGTTGTGTTATAGTTTGAATGTGTCTCCTTCAAAATTTAGGTGTTGCCAAGGTGATGGCATTCAGAGGTGGGGTCCTTAAGAGGTGATTAGGCCAGGAGGGCTCCTCCCTCATTTATGGGATTAAGGCCCTTATACTAGCATTATATTAGCTTGCCCTTTTGCCTTCTGTCATGTGAGGACACAGAAAGAAGACCCTCACCAGACACCAAATACTGGCACCTAGATCTTGTGCTTCCAAGCCTCCAGACCTATATGAAATAAATGTGTTCTCCATAACCTACCCAGTCTGTAGTATTCAGTTATAGCAGCAATAACAGACTTAGACAAGGTGGCTCTGGATTTTCCTCCCAATGAGCATGTCTAACTCAACCTGCCTGCAGTTCAGAATCAGAAGGTTTCAGTGTTTTTGTGTGTTTGTTTTTGTTTTAATTTTATTTATTTTTAGGCATGAAGTCTCACTCTGTTGCCCAGGCTAGAATACAATGGTGTAATCACAGCTCATTGCAGCCTCCAACTCCTGGGCTTAAGCAATCCTCCTGCCTCAGCCTCCTGAGTAGCCAGGACTACAGGCATAGCTACTCAGGGTAGCACCACCAAGCCTGGCTAATTTTTTTGTTCTTATTTTTTTTTGTAGAGATGAGGTCGTACTATGTTGCCCAAGCTGGTCTCGAACTCCTGGCCTCAAGTGATCCTCCCACTGCAGTCTCTCAGCTGCGATTACAAGCCTGAGTCACTGCGCCCAGCAAGATAACCTTGTTTAAGAGGACACCCATGGCAGAGAGGTCATCCCTAGGAGTATAATGGGTTCTATACCAGAAATCTGGAGGCATTTACTCCAGTTGCGAGTCAAGGATGAATTATTCACCTTATTCATGCCTGTTTCCTAATTTGGAAAATAGGAGTGTTGAAATAGATATTCTCTAAATGCCCCATTTGATTCTAATTGTCTCTGATTCTTTAAGTATCACTGAAACACTGCAGTGTGAGCGGCCATTGGCCATAATTAAGAGTAGTAAGCACCTTTAGTGATGAAGTAAGATCCCTAAAGATGAATAGATGCTGAAGGTTCTGATAATTATTTTACATTTAACAATTCCAATTTAGCTCAAAACATCTGGCCATGAACTGAGAATTTTGCTAAGATCCCAAAATATCTGGGGTTATTCCAGGGCATTGAAATAATAATTTATATTCTTCATAAACAGCCTGTCATTAGAGTGTACCATGCATCTCCTTACTTCACTGAAGTCAGGAAGTGTTTGCCATAGGGACTTCCAACCTGATAAATGATGAGGCCTTAAACAATTTTCCAACTCTTTGGGAGCTTGCAAAGCAGCCTGTGTTTCATCTTTGCTCCATCACGACAACCAAATCAGCACCATATGGTGGATGAGATCCAGATTATAGAACAGAGGGTCTGCCTTCAAGGACATCTGGAAGTCCTTTAACACATGGACCCTAAGTGACTTGAATGGATCATTTATAGTTGGTCTTGGGCTGTGTGCTGAAGATACCATGCTGTACTTTGTCCGGTATGCAACAGGCCTATTTAGTTAATAAGAGGCCTTTCATGCCCAAATAACACTTTTATTTTATTATCATTTCTATTTCTTGGAGAGTTTGGCTTTCTCTAGAATGCATGATCTTTATGGGGTAAATGGCTCTGAACCCCAAAAACTCAGGACCAAATGATGCTAAGTATCTATGGTTGCAATATCCCAGCAAAGAAATGGGCGTTGGTTCCATGGTATCTAGAATCATTGATAATTTTTGGGGTTTACTACCTTAAGGAGGGAGTGAATTAGGGAGTACCTAAAAAGGGCCTGGGCACCAGGAAATATAATTTAGTGTTCAAGGTTTTGTGAAAATCAGAACCCGGTACATTGACTTGATGAGCATTATCTTTCTTTGGTATGGCCCACTTTACTTTGCCTTCCAAAATTTTAAAGAGCACCTGATATTTTAGTGATACATTGCCCAATGCATCATTAAATATCCATAATGACATCTTTCATACATGTGTGCACACACACACAGAGACCAAAATTCATAACTGTTATAAAAATAGAGACCAAAAAGCTACATTTGTCCAGAACACAAGAAAACTCACCACTGCCAGAACTTAAAAAATTAATGTTAACTGTTAGTTATCTTCTTTCAGTGTATATCATTTCTGTGCTGAAGGCACAGCAGAAAATAAAGCAGATGAAAAATATTTATTAATTACAGCAGTATGGTGAATAACGGCCTCCAAGGCATCAGGTCCTAATCAACTGGAGCCTATAAATGTTACCTTTTACGGAAAAAGGGTCTTTGCAGATGTGATTATGTTGAGGATCTTGAGATTCGAAGATTATCCTGGATTATCTGGATGTAGTCACAGGTGTTCTTATACAGGGGGAAGCAAGATGGGGATCTGCCACAGAAGAATAAAAGAAAATACTGTGACCACAGAGGCAGGGATTGGAGAGTGACGCAGCCGTACACCAAGAAGTGCTGGCGGCCACCAAAAGCTGAAAAGGCAAGGAACGGATTGTACTCTGGAGCCTCCCTGGGGAGCACCCCCCTACTTGATGTCACCTTGATTTTATCCCTGTGAAATGGATTTCAGACTTCTGGCCTCCAGAAATGTGAGAGAATAAATTTCTGTCGTTTTAAGTCACTAAGTTTGTGGAAATTTGTGATAACAGCCCTAGGAAACTAACATAGGTAAAGAAGAAGGTTGGTATCTAATGAGAAGTTGTTTTAAGCTGAGGCATTTTTCCTCTGGGGTCATGCAAACACTTCCCAAGAGGTATGTAGCCAAGGAGAATTTAAGTGACGCAAACTGCATATTCCCAATGTCCTTGGACTCCTTCCTGAAATGAAGCTGCCTAAAAATGTACCGTGTCAGGTGGTTTCTTTTATCACTGCTCCTTTTAGTGTCACTTTCTCCCATTTTATAAAAGAAAGATACGTCTCTCATTCATCCCAAATCTTACTGTGTTGCAGTACCCCAGGGTGTAAAATGTCTCAAGGGCAGATCATTCAAAAGGTTGGTGTCTGCAAAACTTCTTTTAATCAAGGCCCCAGAAACTCATGCAGGGTTTCGAGTCATTCTCATGTTATAATATTTCTATTAAAGTCAAAGCAGGGTATTGTGAACTATGTTGAGATATCTGAATTCAGACATACTATAGATTGGGGCAGCAGGAGACATGGCGATTGTTGTTTAATGACTTCACCTCTTCTATCCTCTGACGAGTTCAATGCATACATCACTCCTTAGGGAATCTGGTGAAAGCAAAGAAAAGAAATTGTCAGGATGACATACTAAAGGCAGTGGAATCTTAGTTTTAACAAAGCCACAAACTCAGGGCAGGGATCCATGTCTTACCTCTGTCTATCTGTCATAATATTAGGGTAGTCAGAATTTGCACACGCACACATGCCCACATCAGGGAGAACACCAACCTGGCACAAGCACATCCCCTCTGCGTGGCTACCATTCTCAGGAAAAACAAAGAGCTTAGTGAGGGCACCTTTTGTGTCACTTCAAGGAAAAGGAAGTGAAAACATTCAAGATTTCTTTCAAAGGATCAATGTTACAACTTTGAGTGTAAGAGTAGATTAGAAGTAAGATAGAATTTTATATTTTCTTGATTATTGAGTAAATCCTTGTGTAAATACTCAGGCTCCACAAGAGAAATAACTGCATTCACTTCAGATAGTAGATCATGAGCTACTGTAAATCTATATTTACTTTTTACTTGGTGAAGAGTCTCCTGCTGACTGCTTTTCACCATCTGCTTATTCATCCACTTTGACCACGTACTTCTCAGATTTGTATTTGTTTCTTTGGTATGTTACATAGCACTTTACAGCAACCACGAATATGTCAGTTGTAAGCTCCTCATTTACTAGCTTACTAGTGACCCCAAATCTTCTCTTCTTTATTTGCATATTATTTCCACAAGCACAGTAACCTCCCACTTGAAAAAGAGACTATCCATTAATGTATATATATAAAGACAAAATATTCCAGTATGCAATGTAAATGATACATCTAGTGATGTCCTAAAGTTTAGAAAATGCCTTTATTTAATTTGAATTACTTGCTCCTTCTCAAATTTTAAATATTATTCTAATTCTGTGAAATTGTTTTCAAGCATAACATAAAATTATGTGTGTATATATATAAATGTATATGTACATACATCATATGTTATATATTATATAAAATTTGTATACATGTTATATATAATTTGTATGTATATTATATATATAAATTCTCAAGCATCTGGCTATTATTTGTAAAGGCATTTTGAGATGATAGAGAGAATTAAACTTTGAGATGAATAAATAAGTAGTTGTTCACTTATTTATTTAGCTTCTCGAGGAAATACTAAAAGGCATGATTTCAATTTTTGTAGGGATGTTCAAACTGAGCTCCATCTAATTTTAACTTTTTTTAAAAGTGCCTATAAATGAAAAACAAGTAAAATTAGTATCGTTTCAATAGCCTCAGTAAAGATTTCTTGGTGTACCTCCCTGAAATTAAGAAGGTGAATGGCAAAGGACTGGGTTAACAAATTGTTTTAAATCAGAAAATTTTATTTTTCATGGTTAACAATTATTTACCAAATTTGCAGCATGTTTATATTGTTTAATTAATTACTTTCTGACTATGATGATAACTTAATATTTGAAGCCTTGTAGTCAAAGGAAAACAAATAATTTAAATATATGTTCTGTAGAGAGGTATGACAAGACAACTGATAAAAATCTTCATTTATAAATATATATAATACTACTCTGACTCCCAGTTTCCAATTGGGATGCAAGGAGCCTGGAAATTGTCACTTTATTCTAAAAATAAGTAAAAACTGAGCAAACAGAAAAATTGACAACTTTTCTTAGATTCATCAGAGTGAGATCACAGGGCATGCCCCAAAGTTGGAAAGAGACAGGAGGATGCAGAGAATCACAGCTCACCAGAGGAGAAACTCACAAGCAGAAATCTGCTCCAGAAACAGTGCCTAGATAGGAAAACTTATACTGTAACTGAAGAACCTCTGAAGGCTCAGTATGGACATGTCTGAGAGTTTAGGAATCCAGAGGACCCAGTCATCAAGAAGCCCACAAACTTTCGTGATTATTACCTACAAGAATTCACTGAATTGAACTGAATTCATTGAATTCAATGAACTGATTCAATTCACTGATGTAAACAATCACAAAAAATCCCTTGGTGCTTCAATCAGGGGGAGGGTAAAAGAAGCCATTTTGAAATGTGCCAGAGCATTCAGTTCTTAACAACGTCTGCCCCTAGGAGAAACTAGCCAGAGCCTAACCTTCTGGGTTTTATCAGAGGCTAGCTGACCTAGAGGAGGGGAAATACCCAATGTCAGCCCACTCTAGCCATTCTGTCTCATGTGGGAGGGAAGGGAAGACGAGAAGCACTTGTGAAGTTCACAATCCAGAGGCACAAGCTTACTCAACACTGAGACCTAACCATGGGAATACAGAACGCTCTCCCTCCCTCACACAGTATATCATCTTCGACCATCAAAACAAATGACAAGGCATACTAAAAGGCAAAAACAAACAAACAAACAAAAACAAAAAACAAACCACACACACACAGTTTGAAGACACAGAGCAAGCATCAAAATCAGACACAGATACGTCAGGGATGTTGGAATTATCAAACCTGGAACTTAAAACAACTATGATTCATATGTTAAGCATTATATTGGAGAAAGCAGGCAGCATTCAAGAAAAAAATGAACAAAATTGCATCACCATTTGCATTAACAGCACTGAAAATTCAATATGTAATGAACATTTTAAAATTTAAAATGAAATATAAATCTAACAAAATATAATCAGAATCTATAGGAGGGAAACTATAAAATTCTGATGAAAGAAATCAAAGAACTAAATAAATGGAGATATAGTCTGCGTTCACATATCTCAATATTATCAAAATGTCACTTCTTCCCAATTTGGTCTACAGATTCAATTTAATCCCAATCAAAATTCTAGCAAGTTATTTTATGGGAATTAACAATCTGATTCTAAAATTTATATTATGGGCAAAAGATCCAGAATAAATGCAGTACTGGAAGAGAAGAAAACAAAGTTGGAGGACTGACCCTATCAGCCTTCAAGACTTACTATAAAGCTACAGTAATCAAAATAATGTGATATTGGTGAAAAAGTAGACAAATATAGAGCCCAGAAATAGACCCACATAAATATAGTCAGCTGACCTTTGACAAAAGAGTAAAGGTAATCAATGAAACAAAGACAGACTTTTCAGCAAATGGTGCAGGAATAACTGGACATCTACATGCAAAAAAAAAAATGAATCCAAACACAGGCCTTATAACCTTAACAAAAATTAGCTTAGAAAGACATCATAGACCTAAATGTAAAATGAAACACTGTAAAACTAGAAGATAACATAGGAGAAATCTAGGTAACATGGGTTTGGTAATGACTTTCTAGATAAAACACCAATGGCACAATCCATGAAAGAAATAATAAACTAGACTTCATTAAAATTAAAAACCTTTGTTCTGCAAAAAGCATTATTAATAGAATTGAAAGCCAAGCCACAAACTGTGATAAAAATATTTGCAAAAGACATACCTCATTAAAGGACTGTTATCCAAAATATACAAATAACTCTTAAAAGTCAGTAATAAGAAAAATAAGCAATATAAATTTTAAAATGAATGAAAGATCTGAACAGACACATCACTAAAGAAGACATACAGATGCCAAATAGATTTAAAAACAAAATGCTCAACACCGTGTGTCATCAGGGAATTGCAAATTAAGACAACAATGAGATATCACCACACACCAGTTAGAATGGCCAAAATCCAAAACACAGAAAACATTAAATGTTTATGAAGATGTGGGAAACCAGAAACTCTCATTCATTGCTTATGGAAATGCAAAACTGTGCAGTCACTTTGGAAGACAGCTTGATAGTTTTGTACAAAATAAAACATACATTTATCATATGATTTCACAATCTTGTTCCTTAGCATTTACCCAAATGGGTTGAAAATTACGTCCCCGCAAAAACCTGCACATGGATGTTTACAGAAACTTTCTTCATAATTTCTGAAACTTGGCAGCAACAAAATGTCCTTAAGTGGGCCGGGTACAGTGGCTCACGCCTGTAATCCCAGAACTTTGGGAGGCCGAGGCTGGCGGATCACAAAGTCAGGAGCTCGAGACCAGCCTGGCCAACATAGTGAAACCCCATCTCTACTAAAAATACAAAAAATTAGCCGGGCGTGGTGGCAGGTGCCTGTAATCCCAGCTACTTGGGGGGCTGAGGCAGGAGAATCGCTTGAACCTGGGAGGCAGAGGTTGTAGTGAGCTGAGATCGCACCACTGCACTCCAGCCTGGGTGACAGTGCGAGATTCCGTCTCAAAAAATAAATAAATAAATAAATAAATAAAAAGTCCTTAAGTGAATGGATAAACTGGTACATCCAGACAATGAAATATTATTCAGCACTAAAAATAAGTGAACTACCAAGCCATGAAAAGACATGGAAGAGCCTTAAAGGCATGTTACTAAGTGAAAGAAGCCAACCTGAAGTCTAAGTGCTGTACAATTTCAACGATATGACATTCTGGTAAGAGCGAAACCATGAAGACGGTAAAAAATTAGTGGTTTCCAGAGAGTAGGAGGAGGGAGCTATGAGTAGGAAGGGCACAAAGGATTTTTGAGACAGTGAAACTATTCTGCATGGTCTATAATGGTGGATGTATGTCATCATACGTTTTTCAAAATCCATAGGATATACAACACCAAGAGTGAACCCTAATGTAAGCTATGGACTTTGGATGATGAAATATCAATGTAGGTTCGTCAATTGTAACAGCTGTTTCACTCTGGTGTTTATGTTGGTAGTGGTGTAGGCTATGCCTGTGTTGGGGCAGGAAGTATAATGTGTTTCTGCTCAGTTTTCCTGTGCACCTAAAACTGCTCTAAAAAATAGTCTATTAAAAAATTAACCCAAAATAACAACAAAAAGCCTGCTAGGATATTAAACATGGTACATCTAATCATTTTTTTAGGCCTTTTATTTTCCTTTACAATGTTATATACATTCTAACATATAAGGTCATGAACATCATTGATTTAGTTGGCTCCTAAATATTTTATCTTTGGATGCTACTGTAGTGAAATTTTGTTTCAATTTCTAATAGTTAATTGCTAGTATAGAGATATACAGTTGATTCTTGTATTTTTGACTTGGTGTAACTCTGCTAAACTTCTTATTAATTCTGGTAACTTTTTGTTCATTTGTGGATTTTTATATATACCAACAAGGCATTTACAAATAAAGACAGCTTTACTTCCTTCCACTCTGAATGCCATTTATTTATTTCTTCTTGCCTTATTGCATTGAATAGAACTTCACAATTTTGAATAGGTGTGGGGAGAGGAGACATCCCCTCCTTGCTCCTGTAGAAAGCATTGAGCTTTCATCACTGAGTACCATCTTAGTTTCTCAGGTTGAGAAAGCTTTCTCTCTTAATAATTTACTGATGGCTTTCATTAAAAATAAACGTTGAATTTTGTCAAATATTTTTTCTGCATCTATTGACATAATCATGTGGCTTATTTTGCTTGTTTACTATGTTGAAATATATTGATTGACTTTCAGATGTTAAATCAACCCTTTATTACCAGGATAAACACATCTTGGTCATGTTGTACTATTTTTTTTATATTATTGAACTTGATTTGCTGAAACTTTGGTAAGAATTTTTAATCTAATTTTATAAAAGATACAGGTCTGTAGTTTTATTTCATTGTAATCCTATTCTGATTTGTATGTCAGAGTAGTATAGGCCTTATAGAATTAGTTAGGAATTTTTCCCTTCTGTATTTTCTGAATGTTTGTGTGAAATTGGTACTATTTCTTTCTTAAATGTTTATGTAACTCACCAGACAAGCCATCTGGAACTGAAGGTTGTTTGTGGGAAGTTTTTTTTTTTTTTTATCCTCAATTAAATTTATTTTATTTATATAGAGCTTTCTAACTTTTCTATTTTTTTTTTCTTTTGAAACAGGATCTTACTCTGTCTCCCAGTCTGGAGTTCAGTGGCACGATCATGGCTCACTGCAGCCTCAACTTCCGGGGCTCAATTGATCCTCCTGCCTCAGCCTTTTGAGTAGCTGGGGCTGCAAATGTGTACCACAACACCCAGCTAATTTAGTTTATTTTTTGTAGAGACAGTGTCTCACTATGTTGCCCAGGCTGGTCTCAAACTCCTGGGCTCAAGCAATCAATCTGCCTGAGCCTCCCAAAGCCCTGGGATTATAGGCATAACCTACCACACCTGGACTTGCTTTTCTATTTCTTTTTGAGTAAGTTTTGGTAATTTGATTTCAAGAACTCTGAATAAAGCATCTTATCACATAGAACAGAAAAACAGAAGACAGCAGGACCAACTGTTATTATTATGTCCCAAATAAAATGAAATTTGAAAATACACTTCTTACGTTTTCAGATTTCTCTCCATTACTTCATGGCATATGTTATATACTTCATGGCATGGCATATCTCATTAAGAAATGAGTTCCAGAACCTCCACCTCTTCAGTTCACTCTTCGAGCCCAGCCCTGATTGTTTTTCCTTCTGCATCCCACCGTCATTTCAGCCACTCTCAGCAATATCTTCAACTCCCTTGTGCTGTGATTCTGTTCCATCGGCCCTGCGAAATCCACACACCATGGATCAACTTAACTTTTCACTTTCTCTGCTCTTGCTTCCAGGCTGCTAAATAACAGTGAAGGAAATTATACAACCTCATGAAACAGTATGACCTCAAATCCATGATTTCTGCCTTCTCTTGAGTTTTCAGCAATCTGTGACAATTTGTCCGTTTTTCTTTCATCAGATCTACCTCTTGGCCAGGCACGGTGGCTCACACCTGTAACCCCAGCTACTCGGGAGGCTGAGGCAGGAGAATCGCTTGAGCCCTGGAGGCGGAGGTTGCGGTGAGCCCAGATCGCGCGATTGCACTCCAACCTGGGCAACAAGAGCGAAACTCCATCTCAAACAAAACAAAACAAAACAAAACAAAAATCTACCACTTATTTTTCAGGGTGACTATTTCAAACTTCTACCACTGAAAATCTGTACATTATCATATCCCTTCTTCTTTTCAACAGACAACTGGCCTTCTATTTTATGGTAAAATAGAAGTCACAAGACAGAAGGAAACACTTTCTCCTTTGCTGCCACCTCAAGCTTCCTGGTGTTTCTAAAGGGTCGTGTTCACCTTCCTAATTAGGACGACGGAAGAAGCATCTCTCTTCTTGCATAAAACTAATCCCTCCCCTTATGATCTAGATCCTATTTTCAACAGCTCCTCCAGGGATTTAATTTCATAAATGATCTACTTTCTCACCTGAGGTTTCAACACTGTTCTATACTGGGGCTTTTCCCATCAGTATTTAAAGGTGCTTAATTCTCTTCCTGCACCCTCTACCCCAAATTATTTTTCTTTTTATGTCTCTCATCCTATCTCATTCTCATGTCACACCCTCTTCACAGACACACTCATGGGAAGAGTCGCTTGCAGTAGCTCCATACAGCCAGGAGCGCTCAGTACTCTGAAGTTTGGCAGGCTCGTTTCCACTGAAACCCCCTGATTCACCACTGCCAATGGACTTGTGGCAAAATCCAGGGGCACTCTTGTATCATACTCGACAAAGGGCATCAGAAAGATTAAATTGATGAAAATGTTGAATCAGACAAATGGCACCCCTAGAAGCCGGAGTCCCCAAATTAGTATTAAACCAAGTGAAATTGTGAGCAAAAGCTATAAAATGGGAAAAGGAGAGTCACTTTAAACTCATAAACTTTAAAATTAACAGACACTTGATGTGATGGATATGCAAATTACCCTGATTTGATCATTATACATTGTATACATGTAGCAAAATATCATACCCTACTCCATAAATACATACAATTATTAGGTGTCAGTTAAAAATAATAATAAAAGCAGAAAATATTAACAGAGAAGTTAGTTGATTTGAATCTTTATGAAGAAAATGGCATATATTGAAATGTATAAAGGAAAAATTGCTTGAATGTTTGGAAACACAAAACACTGAAGTGAAAAGCTGTAATTAAACTCTCTAAGTCATTGTAAGATTAAGTAGTACCCTTAAAATGTTTACAAAAGATATGAGTTATATAATTAGTAAGTATGAGTAGGGAGATGGCTAGATTCAGCTTTTTTATTGCTTTAATTAGCATTATTCATCATATTTTAGACCAAATAAAGTAAATAAAAGTTAAAGATATTATTTATCTTTAATAAAGCTTTAAATTTTTTCATTATAAACTAGAAAGAATGAAAATCAATGACCTAAGCATACAACACAGGAAATTTACAGAAAGGAAACAGGTAAGTATCAGAGAGTACTAATAAAGATAAAGGAAAAATGTAATGCACTGGAAATAAAAGATGGATTGATTAATAAGTCCAAGAGCTGATTTACTGACAGTAAAGTGCACAGAGCTCTAAGTCAGCTTAACTTCAAAACAAAAAAAAAAAACATAAAGGAGATAGGGCACGTAACCAAGATATAAAAGAAAATTTTAATATAAAACACTACGTACAAATCTACTAATGTGATATTTCAATGAAATGAGATTTTTCCAGCAAAAACTAAGGTTCCAAACTTGACACAAGGTTGAAAACAGAAATAGCTGCCAAAAGAGTCGTTAATGATTTTAAGGAACCCCAAATAAACCTGGACTCAGGAATTTTACTAGTGAGTCCTAGCTAATATCAAGAGACAGATAGTTCATATGGCATTGCGATTGTTCCAAAGCAAGTAAATGGACAGAGAATTGGCAGAATCCTGATAACAGAATCTGAAAAACATTGCCTTAAAAACAAACAAACAAAAAACTTAGACAAATATTTAGTTATGAATATACAAGAAAACTGGTAAGGAAAATATCAGCAAAACAAACCTAGCCACATATTAAATAAATCACATAGTCTTAGACAAGGGTATAAAGAAAATCAATCAATCAATCACATACATTGAAGACAGCACAATAGTCTTTCTCCAGAATTGTGAAAATGAATCAGTCTTTTTTAAAAACTATGAACATAATTAATTATATCAATGAATCTAAAAAGATTTTCTAAAGCATATGCAGTTTTCCCTTTTCCACGATTTTGCTTTTCTCAGTTTCAGTTACTCACAGTCCAAATATATTAAGTGGAAAATTTCAGAAATAAGCAATTCATAAGTTTTAAAGTCGGTGCTGTTCTGAGTAGCATAATGAAATTTCTTGCTATCCAGTCTATTCCACACTGGACATGAATCATCCCTTTTTCCAGTGTATCCAGGTGTATTAGTTTGTTTCACTCTGCCCTAAAGAGCTACCTGAGATTAGGTAATTTATTAAAAAAAAAAAAAAAAAAAAAAAAAAAAAGAGGTTTCATTGACTCACAGTTCCACTTGGCTGTGGAGGCTTCAGGAAACTTACAATCATGGCTGAAGGTGAAGGGGAAGCAAGGCACGTCTCATATGGTGGCAGGAGAGAGGTGAGGGGGAAGTGCCACACACTTTTAAACCACCAGATCTCATGAGAACTCACTCACTATCATGGGAACAGCAAGGGGGAAATCCACCCCTCATGATTCAATCACCTCTCACCAGTTACCTCCCCTGGATTACAATTTGAGATGAGATTTGGGTGGGAAAACAGAGCTAACCCATATCACCACGTGAGGGGAAGTATAGTATAGAAAGATATTTTGAAAGAGAGACCAGATTCACAGAACTTTTATTATAGTATAATACTTCTACTCTATTATTAGTTATTATTAATAATCTCTACTGTGTGCAATTTTAAATTAAACTTTATCACAGGTATGAAGGTATAAAAAAACCGTAATACACATAGAGTCCAGTACCATCGTATAAAAAAACCGTAATACACATAGAGTCCAGTACCATCCTCAGTTTCAGACCAGAGGTCTTAGAAACTATCCACTGTGGGTAAGTGAAGATAGTCATTTTCTTAGATATTAAAAAAAGTTTCTAAATAAAAAGGTGCTGTTAACTTCTTTACAATCATGGTTTTTTGTAAAATAAGAATAAAATATATTAAATTAACGTGAAACCATATATCTATCTGAAACCAACAGCAAAGACCGTTCTTTTTTTTTTTTTTTTTTAGACGGAGTCTCACTCTGTCGCCCGGCCGGAGTGCAGTGGCGCATTCTCGGCTCACTGCAACCTCCGCCTTCTGGATTCAAGCAATTCTCCTGCCTCAGCCTCCCGAGTAGCTGGGACTACAGGAGCCCGCCACCACGCCCGGCTAATTTTTTTTGTATTTTTAGTAGAGACAGGGTTTCACCACGTCGGCCAGACTGCTGTCAAACTTCTGACCTCAGGTGATCCTCCCGTCTCGGCCTCCCAGAGATCATTCTTAACTCTGGAAGTCTAGAGACCTTCTTATTAAAATCAGAAGCTGGGCATAGTGGCTCACACCTGTAACAGAAGCCCCAGAAACTGAGGCAGAAGGATCACTTGAGGACAAAAGTTAGAGACCAGCCTGAGCAACATACTAAGACTCCATTTCTAAAAAAAAAAAAAAAAAATTTAATTAGTCAGGCACGAAAGTGCATTCCTGTAGTCCCAGCTGCTCGGGAAGTTGAAATAGCAGAATCACTTGAGCCCAGGAGTTTGAGGCTGCAGGTAGTTATGATCACAGTACTGCACTCCAGCCTGAATAATAGCATGAGACCACATTTCTAAAAATCTAAAAAAAGAAAATCAGGAATGACATGAATATCAGCACTGCTGTTATTAAATTTGGAAGTCCTTGCAAACACAATCAGAAAGGAAATGTTTGTGTGTGTGTGTGTAAAGATGTGCATATATGTGTATATGTATATACACACATATTCATGTTCTTAAAAAGGCTGGATAGCAAGCAGGATAAGAATCAAATTGCTTCAGTAAAGTTTTTGCTCTTAAATTTATAAACCATGTACCTTTCAACAGACTTCTTATGCTGCCTTCATTTCTTCATCCAAAATTAAAGGAAATAACAATTGTACCTACTTTATAAGAAGCTGTAAAGCTTAAAACAAAGATAATATGAGTAAAAGCTTAGAAGGCTTTCTGGCACAGAATAAATGCCAAACAAATCCTTACTCACTATAAAATATCTGCCATTAATATAGAAAAGGCCCTTAAAACTTGGTAACAAAAATTAAATATCCCAGTAGAAAAGGAGAAAAGACTTGAGCTAGTAGTTCCCATGAATTACTAACTAGTAAAGTAATATTAATAATGAATGAAGATGTAATGGTTTATTCAACACAATAAGTAATAAAACAATTATAAATAAAAATAACAATAAAATGACTTTTTAATTTGAATCATATGAAACATTTATATAAGAGAAAGAAGCAATAATAATTGCTTCTTTGGAGGTTAATTTCTCAGAATATACTTTATAAAACTTAAAAGTTTGCCTCCTTAATTTAGAAAATCCACTTTAAATACTTCATCCAAACAAAAAACTAAAATCATGCACACAGTTTTAGCGTGAGAATTCATAACAACACTGTTCATGACAGAAGAAATTCCATTAATTGAACTGTCCAAAAAATATCAGAGGACCTTCAGAAATGAAGTACTATGCTGCCGTCACAAATAAGGCTGTGGAAGTACATTTATTGTGTGGGAAGATTTTCAAATATATTATAAATCTTAAAATGCAGATTAGGAAATGATAGCAGAATGATCTTTGTAAAGAAACACACATATATACACAGGAGCAGAGACATAGGTGCCAAGATACAAACCAAGCCACCTGGTTGCATAAAATTACGGGTATTATTTATTTGTTCTCTTGGTGAATTTGTATTTTTATTTGGTGACCTTGCACTGCTTTTGTGCATAAGGTTAAAAAAAAAAAAAAGCAGTGGGAGGTGGCAGCCAGGCAACAGAACTCCAGAACTCAAAGAAATAATTTCTATGAGGAGCTTAGCTAATGTGGCCAAGGTACATTTTAAAGAACAAGCTGAAGGGAATGCAGGGGGCCCCCCATTCACCAGACCACACAGAAAGTTCAAATATTATGAAACCCAATTAATAAGCATTGCTGCCCCCAATAAAACCTACAGCCACAGACACCAGGACTCCCTGCTGCATGCCAGAGCAGTGCATGTATCAGCATTGGACTCAATAACTGACTCAATGCATTCTCCCCTCTCTATGTTCCTACAGTTGCTCAAAATGCATCCCTCACCAACTTCCATTTTTTCCCAGTTTGGGAAAGAGTATTGCTTTCTTTTTAATTTTATTCTGATGTTCATTTTCCTAATGTGTTTATATGGACTCTAAGTTGGTGTAGGTGGGAGGCTGGAAGATAGAGAATTCCAAAAGAGTTCCCTAAGTAATGCTATTCCAATTTAACTTACATTTTATGATACCAACCATTAGTTGTAGTTATTTAATTTTACAGATTGGACTCCTCAAACTTGTACAAAGATTTAAGTAAATAAATAAAGATTGCTATCATCTTTTTAATGTTAAATGTTTCTCCATAGAAGTAAGAGGTCTTAAGATATGTATGGGAAATGTCAGTAATCATATTTCCAAGAGGGGAAAAAGGAGTTAAACATGACTTCAAGATTTCCTCCTGTCAAGGCGGCATGGTGGTATCATTAACACATAGAGGGATTGGAAGTGAAAAGTAGATTGCAGAAAAAAGATGAATTTAGTTCAGTTGAGGAGAGTGAAGTGGTGGGACTTCTGCATGAATTTATAAGAAAATCAGTTGGAAATGCAAATGGGAACAAAAGAGAAGGACCAAGACCTTCCACAGGGTTGAGTTTATATTCTGTATAAATGCACAGAAGTTTATAAAACTCTCAAAACAATGCACAGGAGAAAAGACCTAGAAGCAAAAGTTGAGCGCTGAAAAAAGTCCAGGTCTGGGTATTAAAGGAGAAACAAGATTCAGAGGCAAGAGGTAGCATGGTCAGAGAAGAGAAAAGTAGACTGAAACAGTGCCCTAGATTCACAATTGTTAGCGGAGAACACACAAGTTAATGTTCTCTGGTCAAATCTCTAAGTGAAACAGTGGGTTAACCTAGTTAAGAAACTTTATTTACTGCAGGTCTTTATGGAGCCTTTGATATATAGATTTGCCTTATGGGACTTTAGACTATGTTGTGACATTTCCCCAACTTACACAACCAGAGACTTATGTAGAGTTACCCCTACTTACTTCTAAGTAAGATACTTGCCTATCTAGAGTTACCCCTACTTACTTCTCATAGAAGGAGCACCAGTGTTCCTAGATACTTAGAGTCTGGGAAACACTGATGTAAAGGTATGGCAACAAAAGGAGGAAAGGATCTTAAGAAGTTATGAATGGTTATCATATAATCCTGCACAAGAATGCATGGCTTAATTACTCAATGACATAGAAGTCTTTGCTATCCAAATGCAGCCAGAGTTGTTTGAAAGATTCGGCTCTTCTGATAGTCCAATATCTAAAAGTTATGTCTACAATAAAAATTTGAGCCTTAAAAATATTATTTGAGGGTGTAGTGGAGCAACACTAATCATAACATGGTACAATAAATGAAGTTCTCCTTTAACTTTCCTAGAGAAAGTCCATTGTGGCCAAGCCATCTAGTGGTTCCTGGAATATAATAATCACATTTGTATGATGTGTTGCTGTTCCTGTGCCCTTTTTTACGCAGAGAACAAGATAAAAAGAATTTTTTTTAAAAAATGAAGGAGAAAAGTTAGGAGGAAGGAAGAATGAAAGGAAGAGAAGAGGGAAGGAGAGATGGGAAGGAAGGAAATATAGATACCTTTTCTGAGTGTGGCCTGCCTCTAGAGAATAATTTATCCTCATTTGAGCCTTTGTGCGTTTTACAAAATCAATTGAAGAGCTGGAAACAATAGTTAAAGCTGAAAATATCAAAATACCTTGCTTTCACAGTTGTTTACTCTTAGATGCTGCTGAATTCTGATGCCAGAAGAAAACATAGAGGGAGGTGAGCTCAGCTGATAATAGAGTCTCATCTCACCTCCAGAGCCAAAAGGCTGGAGGGTTTTTCCTCCCTGCTGAAATTTGCCTCGCAAATAATTTGAAAAGAATACATTTCTCAGCACAGATAACTTAGGAAGTCCCCACTGTGGTCATGACTGGCAGAGTGCATTGATCTGAGGTAGGATATTGGCTGTCAGACTGCCACCAAGGCAAGCAGAGAACTACAGTCTGTCTTTGATATGGAAATCCAAAGGCCATTCCTGCTGAATGGGCTTATACAGCCTCTGCCTCAAACAAAGCGTAGAAGCAGCATCAATGAAACCCTATTCTTGTTAGTGGGAGCAGCTTGGAATCCCACTTCCTGTTAGCCAGATCCTTTTGATTCTACTGACATCTATGGGCTGACTTAGCTTTGCTGTTTCCTTTTCTTTACTTACTTAACTGTTCCAATTCTCATATTTTTTAAAGGTTTTTTAAATGTATTCATTTAAAAGACAGTAGTAAACCTACTGTCTGTTCAAACATGGTGCTCCAAGGGATGCCTGCCTTTCTGCCCCCCAGAGATAATGAGGAGAAAAAAATTCTCCTATCAAAAGCCACTGTCCCCTACCCTCCAGTTCAACCCAACTTTAGGCACTTCCTGCATTGGGTTTTCCATGAGAATCTCATTCTCCACCCGGCTTTGATTCAGACATATAAAGGGAAATAGTTTATATGTATAAAGTATTACTGTCATGCAGAGAGTATGTCATTTTGGAATATACTATCATCAGTATACTATACATTATCTACTTATTATCCAAGGTTTACTTAGTGCTCATTATATCATCAACAGAATAGTTAAGATGGGCAAGTTCTTTTGAGGGGGTCAACTGCCACAACTCTTGAAGTAAATCTGGAGAATTTTTCCAAACGTTGACAGAGGTTAATTCTCCTCTAAATTTTCCATTTTGAAGCATATGGCCATTTCATTATCTCATCTCTTTTAATCACAAGTCCACCATCCATCTCTGTTTCTTTCTTTATATTTTGTCCCCACTGGCTCTATTTTTAACAATTTGTCTCCAATCCACTTTTTGTTCCCACTGATTCAATTTGTAACTTTTGTCTCCAATCAGCTTCACCCATTTTGTTCCCTTCTTCATTCTTTCTTCTCCCTTGCTCCATTTGTAACAAGGTCTCCACTCAATTTCACCAACTCATTATCAACTCAGACTGCACATGTATTAGTCTATTCTCACACTGCGAATAAAGACATATATGAGACTGGATAATTTATAAAGGAAAGAGGTTTAATTGACTCACAGTTCAGCATGGCTGAAGGAGGCCTCAGGAAACTTACGATCATAGCAGAAGGGGAAGCAATCACATCCTTCTTCACGTGGCAGCAGGAAGGAGAAGGATGAGAGCCAAATGAATCCCCTTATGAAACCATCAGATCTTGTGAGAACTTACTCACTATCACAAGAATAGCATGGGGGAAACCACCTTCATGTTTCAATTACCTCCCATCAGGCTCCTCCCATGACATGTGGAGATTATGGGAACTACAATTCAAGATGAGATTTGGGTGGGGACACAGCCAAACCATATTATTCTGCCCCTGACCCTCCCAAATCTCATGTCCTCACATTTCAAAACATAATCATGCCCTTCCAAGAATCCCCCAAAGTCCCAACTCATTCCAGCATTAACTTAAAAGTCCAAGTCCAAAGTCTAATCTGAGACAAGAGCTCTTCCACCTATGAGCCTGTAAAATCAAAAGCGAGTTAGCTACTTCCTAGATACAATGGGGGTAGAGGCATTAAGTAAATACACCCAATCCAAATAAAAGAAATTGGCCAATACAAAGGGGATACAGGTGTCCATGCAAGTCTGAAACCCAGTAGGGTAGTCATTAAACCTTAAAGTTCAAAAATGACCACCTTTGATTCCATATGTCACATCCAGGGTATGCTGATGCAAGAGGTGGGCTCCCATGGCCCTGGGGAGCTCTGTTCCTGCGGCTTTTCAGGGTACAACCCCACTCCTGGCTGCTTTCACATGCTAGCATTAAATATCTGCAGCTTTTTTAGGTGCATGGTGCAAGCTGTCAGTGGATCTACCATTCTGGGGTCTGGAGGATGGTGGCCCTCTTCTCACAGCTCCACTAGGCAGTGCCCCAGTGGGTACTCTGTGTGGTGGCTACTACCCACATTTCCTTTCCACACTGCACTAGCAGAGGTTCTCCAAGAGGGCTTTGACTTTGCAGCAGACTTCTGCCTGGACATTCAGGCATTTCTATATGTGCTCTGAAATCTAGGCAGAGTTTCCCAAACCTCAATTCTTGACTTCTGTGCATCGGCAGGCCCAACACATGTAAGCCACCAAGGCTTGAGGCTTGCACCCTCTGAAGCAATGGCCTGAGCTGTACATTAGCTACTTTTAGCCGTGGCTGGAGCTCAAGCAGCTGGGATGCAGGGCACCATGTCCCAAGGATGCATAGAGCAGGGGGACCTGGGCCCAGGCAACAAAACCATTTTTCCCTTCTAGGCCTTAGGGCCTGTGATGGGAGGTGGTGCCATGAAGATCTATAACATGCCTTGAAGACATTTTCCACATTGTCTTGGTGATTAACATTCGGCTCCTCATACTTATGCAAATTTCTGCAGCTGATGTAAATTTCACCCCAGAACATGGTTTTTTCTTTTCTGTCCCATCATCAGTCTGCAAATTTTCCAAACTTTTATGCTCTGTTTCCTCTTGAATGCTTTGCCGCTTAGAAATTTCTTCCACCAGATACCCTAAATCATATCTCTCAAGTTCAAAGTTCCACAGATCTCTAGGGCAGGGACAAAATGTTACCTGTCTCTTTGCATAGCAACAGGGACCTTTACTCCAGTTCCCAACAAGTTCATCTCCGTCTGAGAGGAGGAGCATTTGGTCAAAGCCATTCAACAAGTCTCTAGGAAGTTCTAAACTTTCCCACATCTTTCTTGTCTTCTGAGCCTTCCAAACTGTTCCAACCTCTGCCTGTTAGCCAGTTCCAAAGTCACTACCACATTTTCAGGTATCTTTACAGCAGCAGCCCACTCTCTGGGGTACCAATTTCCTGTATTATTCTGTTCTTATGCTGCTAATAAAGACATACCTGAGACTGGGTAATTTATAAAGGAAAGAGGTTTAATTGACTCATAGTTCAGCATGGCTGAGAGAGGCCTCAGGAAACTTATAATCATGGCAGAAGGGAAAGCAAACACATCCTTCTTCACATAGCAGCAGGAAAGAGAAGAATGAGAGCTCAGCAAAGGGGGAAGCCCCTTATGAAACCATCAGATCTTTGGAAAACTTACTATCATGAGACTAGCATGGGGGAAACTGTCCCCATGATTTACTTATCTCCAATTGGGTCCCTCCCACGAAACATGGGGATTATGGGAACTACAATTCAAGATGAAATTTGGTTGGAGACACAACCAAACCATATCAATACAGTTATTCTCTATGATGACATCCATTTTCGCTCCAGCCTTTAGAATCAAACCAGCCTTATTTCAAAGTACACATCTGCACTGCCCAGTTACTCCCTTCCCTGACTTGAGACCCTACCGTTATTTCTGAATGCGGAATACCTCACCTGATTTTTAAAGTGCTTTGTCATGTAAACCATGAACTCCTTAGGGAAGAAGAGGATTTTCTTGCTGAATCAAACAGCCTAACTTCTTTCAACTGCACTGAGTGCAAGCACACATCTTACATTCAGGATAATGAGAAATGTAGCAAATAGCATACGTAAATATGAAGAGCAACATGTTCCAGTGCGAATTCAGCCAGTAACATCAGTACCTACAGCTTCTGGTTCAGCCCTCACAAATAGCTAAGGACCTGCATGCCAAATGGAAAGAATTGACCCTATTCTCCTCTGGAGCAATCTGTAATTATAAGCAACAAAAACAATGAAAACTAGAAGGCTGTAAGAAGACACACCCTTAGTTAAAAATCCACCTGGAAAAGAGGAACCATGGAATTCAGGCCCCATGTATTTCCTCTTCACTTGTAAGCATGATGTAGGAGAAAGAGCATGGACTCTTTGGGATCTAACAAAACTGAGTTTGAAACATGGCTCTGCCACTTAGTCCGTGGTTGAGCCTGACCAAGTTGTCTGCTTTTTGTAAGCCTTACATTCATCAGCTGGAAAATATAAAGGGCAATGATTTGAACCATAGAAATATTTATGTTTCTGACATAAGCTACACCCTTTATAGATTTTCCAAACTCGACGTTATATATATCAAAATAAGGTTTTAATTTTAAAAAATTTTAAAGATCAAGATCATTAGACAATAAGGGACCAAACCGTCTTGAGGACTTCAGCTACATTCCCTGAGGAGTCCTCCTCTGCCTCAAGATGTCCTGCCTCAGTGACTCCCCAGCCTGGTTCATCACCAGCTTCAAGTGGGGAGCTCTTAAAATGTGCCCTGCCCCTTGAAAATTTGATTAGGTCTAGAATTGAACCAGGATTCTGTATTTGGGTAAGTACCCTCATGGTGATGATGATCAACAAGATTTGGGAATTACCAATATCCCTACAGAACAAATTGGCAATTCCTATAAGTTTAGTGAAGACATCTGCCTTTACCCTCAAGCTGCTAAAACAAGAGAACCTTCTACATGAGACTGCTTCACATACGTTTGCGTATGTTAGGAAAAACAGACTCCAATTAAGGGTTCTCTGAGATCAGGAAGTTCCATGGAACCACATAAGGCTTCCTCCTTGTCTTCATAAGTTTGATTTCTAACCAGAGTTAAAAGCGAATTATTTTCACTCAGGTAAGTGAACTGAATGCTCAGTCCAAGTCTAGTGTCATATTAGAATCTTAGAGGAATATTGGGAGTCACTTTCATAAAGACCACATTCAAGCTTACTGCCCAAGATTCACAAGGCATCCCCTCCCAACTAAGGCCAAGGGTAGAAATAGTTGAAATGTTTGCCAATCACTTTCCAGGTGAGACTATTTTCAAAGCATAATCCAGTCCATAAAAGTTCTGGGCACCTGGTCTAGAAATCAATCTTTCATTAAGGAAACACAAAATATCAGTGCTCCAGCTAAGTAGTGAGCCTTGGTCTTTAAGGACCTGGTTTGGATTTAAAACAGAGAAGCCAAAAAGCCAGAATTCAGGACCCAAGAGTATGTTTGTTACCTGCAAACTGTATTCTTTTGCCCGGTTTCACACTAGGCTTTCCATTGAAATCCCTGGAGATTAATTAGCTCTGTAATGGAAAAATACTTTTCTATTCTTTCACACCGCATTGCCTTTCTTTTCCTCCAAATACCAAACAAAGTATTAAAAGACGCTAAATCCCATAGGACAATTTTAAAATGAGGAATTGTTTTAGCCTGGAGGTTAAAGGAGGCAGCAAATGTACTCAATGTGACAATTTTCCAGCTAGAAAACTCAAAGCAGAATTTACTTGGTGTTTCATTCAGCCCCCTCACTTTGCCACATCCCCCTGGGCTCCACTCCTCCTCTCTCTTCTGAGCAGAGGAGAAGCTGACAGCTTAAACAAAGCCTGGGGGAACAAAGGACGCTTCTAGGAGATGAGCCGCCGCTGCCCCTCACCCCAGCCTCACCCCAGTCTCCTGCCCCTTAACCCTGAGTTTCAGGCAAGGGTGATTTCATCCTAAGGAATAACTGAAGTCTTTGGATAATGAACAGTAACTCTTTAGCCCTCATTTTTTAAAATCTACCATTAATATAGAGTGACACTGAATTCCCTGGTAATCGGATTAGGGTATATTGCTCAAACTGTCATTCAGAGCTGAAGCCCCTTTATCTCTTTGCTGATAGGAAGCTAAGCTTCTTGACTCACTTTGCTGCTGTCTCTTTGGAGTCATCAAGAATCTGACTTCTTCAAGCCAACAATTTTATATGCTTAATCTTGGGTGAAAAGATTAGGGATTTAGAGAAGATTTTTCAACATCCCTGCCATTCCTAAGAAGAAGATAGATTCCTCCTCCTCAATCCTTTCTCCCTCTGCCACCAACACACACACGCACGCACACACACACACATCATACAAGCAGCCAACACACACAACACAACACAGATACAACATATACACACCCAACACAACACACCTACCCAACGCGCACAGCACAACGCACAGTAATATAACACAGGCACCAGAGACAAATTCAACACACACACACACACATACACCTAACATCATACAAGCAGACAACACACACAACAGGACACAGAGCTACAACACATATACTCCCTACACACACCCAACAAGACACATACAACATAATGCATGTACCCACGCACAGCATGCACAACAAAACATCACAACACACAGGGATACAGCACACACACACTAACCACACAGATACAACACACACAAAACAACACACACAAAAGCACACATTTGCATACATACAATTTAGGAGAAGAAAGAGAAATTCAAGCCTGTTGGTTGTCACATGAAAAAGTGGTATTTCCATGGACTCCGAAGAACAATTCTCAAACTTTGGGAGGCCGCTGAGATCACCTGGCTAAAATGATGCACACTTGTTGCATGACTTGTGGACAATTAGGGTGCTTATACCTGGAAACTCTGTCAGAGATTGGCTCTAATCACAGTCTGGCAGCTTTCAGATGGAGATCCCCATGTGGTTCGAGTGAAAAAAAAAAGTGCAAAAATTTCTATCACCAGGACTGACCAGTAACACTTGGCACACTCCCTGATGTTCACAAGCCCTCCGTGCCCATTTTGCACTAGGACACAGAGTGCTCAATCAGAACCAGGCTTTCTAGCTCCACTCAACTTCCATCCAATGCCAAATAAGACAACCATAGAAAGAAAAACAGAACTCCTGTCTAACTTTAGGACCAAAAGTAAACAAACAAACAAAAACCCTTTAAATCCACATTAGAGGTGCCTCAGAATAGAAAGGCCAAGACGGTTAGGACTCAAAAAGGCAAATAAAAGAACATGAGAATGTCATTCTTCTGACTCACCTTATTCAACTGAATAGCCATGTGACCTTGCACAAGTCACTTGTCCTCTCTAGAACTGAATTTCCTCATCTCTACCATGGGGATCATGACAGATTTATATCTGCTTTACCTTTCTCATGAAGTTGTCTGAGGGCCAAATGACATAGATGCATAAAAAGCTCTGCACACTATTAAGGATTGATCATCAGTGACTCATATATTCATTGTAATCACTGGAAGGGTCTGGAAAAGCAAAGGTTAAATAGATGCTGGATGGGTACCTTCAAATATTGAATTGGTTGTGTGGAAAAGTCAATAGATTTGTCTTGTGTATGTTCAGGAAAGAGCTAATGCCCATCTTCAAACTTACAAAGAGGTGTATTGCAATTTATCTCATCTCAACTCAATGCCACAGGCACTTATTGAGTACATCAGACATGCCAGGCATTCTGCCAGGTGCTCACCTGCTTTTAAGGCATATGCACAAAGAGAAATCATGAAGAGGAGCTGGCCTTGAGTTAGATATAAATGATGTGTAGGACTTTACCAGGAATACATGGAGTAAAGGGTATGCCATCAAAGGGGGCAGAATCAGTAAAGGCACACAAGTGAGGAAGTGCCAGCTGCATTTGGAGAACAGTGACTACTCTGTGCAACATCAGAGGGTACAGGAGGCAATGGCAGAGGATCTGAGGAGGAGACTGGCCAGATAAACTGAGATGCGACTGTGGAAGGCCTTATACATCATGCTAAGGGTTTAATTCTATAGGCAGTGAGAGCTACTGGAAGTTTTTAGGCAATGGAGCAGCAAGATCCTACAAGATTTAGGTTGTAGAAAAATATTTATTGCCTGTCCCTGATAAACATTGAAGATACAAACACAAAGACGGTACTGTGCCTGCAGAGGCAGAGACAAATCCACTCTCTGTTCTGCAACCCCATGCAGAACTGTGAGGGTCATCCCCCTGAAAACCTCACAGAAGGAAAATCTGACATATCTGAACTTAAGATCTTCAAATACAGTTGGGGGATCGCAGTCACAAATGAGCTCATGAAAGCTCTTATAAATATGTTTACGTTCATAATTATAAAGGCTCTTCACCAAATATGAACATTACCAATGGCATTTCTCTGAAATGGATAAGATTAGTTTTCATTCATATTTGATGCTTACTAACACATCTGTGGAGACGCTTGTAAATCTACTGTGCATTGTTGCTGATGGAATGCACACGGAGTTGCAGCTTCCCCTCAGAACTGCTCTTGGATGTAAATGTTCAGTAACTTCACACTTATGGCCCAGAGTTGTAGGCCCCCTCTTCCCTTGACTGCCTGTCTCTAAGACTCAGAGTAGGGCAATTAGATATGCTGAATACATAAACACGTATTAACCAATGCCAGGTAATATTTTCCACCCACTTCCCCCAATTTGCAGGGTTGTATCCCCCAAGCCTTGCTCTGGATAATGTTTTGCCCCACATGAACTGCCAACTTGTCATATGCTCCTAAGCACCTTTTGTCTTTAAAGAGGGAAGAGAACAGTTCTGAAGTTCTGGCTTGCTTCCTTCAACCTCCCTTGTCTCTCCTAATTTCATTGTCAAAGTCTCTATGTTGCCCTACTATCTACTCCACCTACTGCACTTGTATGTGAAAGAAAACCATTTCTATATACTAGAATTTCAAATAAGGACTCAAAATGACAATGCAAATGTGACCAAAGTACTATGAAAGGCTGTATTCTGCAATGCTCATAGATATATAAACAGGTGTTCAGGAGGCAGAATGAGTAATAGCCATGGTATCTTACCCATTAGGATGTTTTCAACTTCAAGAAACAAAATCCTTGACTACAGGTGGCTGCAATGATATTCTCTTCCATAACACAATGTCCAGAAGTAAATGGCTGAAGGCTTGATGCAGGGGGCCAGCCATGTGTTCAAGGAGCCCGGCTCCTTCCCTCTTTCTTCTCATCAGCATAATGACTTGGTCCTTAGGCTTAACTGCTCATGACCAGCTCCAGGCATCATAACTTTATACAGAAACACTTGAAACCAACAAGAATGGTCATTTCTTTTGGCGCATCTCTGTTAATTCACATCCCATAAGATTTCCCTTTGATACCATTGACCGACATTAAATTATATGCCGAAGCCCAAGCTGCAAAGAAGGATCCAGAAACAAATATCTAGTATGACCAGCCTTTTTGACAGAGGCATCTCAGTCATGTGCAGACAACCAACAGCAGAGTGATCCACTCACTCATCCTGATTTGCCCAGGACTTTCCAGTTTTAAAACGGAAAGTTGGACATTCTGGGAAGCCCCTCAGACCTGTGCAAACTGGATGGTTGGCCACCCATGTGTTATACTGTTCATGTGTAGTGTGGTGGAGGAGTACACCAGGTGGCAAGGACATGGCCATAGTCTCAGGAAGGGGCTGAAGTACTGTAAGTGGCATTTGGGAGGGACAGGAGGGGCATTGCCTGAGCTACCCTGAAGCGGAATGCACAGGTCATAACTAGCATGTGGATGCTAAGGAGAGTCAAGAGTCACCGATGACTCTGGGGGTCCTGTCTTAAGTAAAAAGAACACCCATTTATTACTTCACAGGTCCGTGGGTCAGGAGTCCGGGCATGGTGTGATTCAGCTGCATCTTCTGCTCAGAGTTCTGCAAGGCTGAAATCAAAGGGTACAAACCCCTTTGAATTGTTGGAAGGATTTTGTTTCTGGTTCTTGCAGGACTGAGATCCCAGTTTCCTTGGCACATGACACTTTTCATCTTTAAGCCAATGACAGCACATCCCATCCTTTCCTTGCCATGAATCTCTGACCTTCCCTTATGCTACCAGCTGAAGAAAGAGCTCTGCTTTCAAGGCCTCGTGTGATTAGATTAGGCCTGCACAATAATTCAGAAAAAAACTGATTAGCAACCTTAATTACACCTGCAAAGTCCCTTTGTAATATAATGCATTCACAGGAATAACACCAAGAGGCAGAGATCACTGGGGCCAAATTTTTGCCTAACACAAATGACTAGAAAGGGGTGTGTGTGTGTGTGCACGCATGTGTGTGTTGTGTTGTATGTGCGTGTTCCCACTCATTTTTCTAATTATTTAATTTTTTTTTTTGAGACGGAGTCTCGCTCTGTTACCCAGGCTGGAGTGTACTGGCATGATCTCGGCTCACTGCAACCTCCGCCTCCCAGGTTCAAGCAATTCTCTGCCTCAGGCTTCCAAGTAGCTGAAATTACAGGCGCCCACCACCATGCCCAGCTAATTTTGGTATTTTTAGTAAAGACAGGGTTTCACCATCTTGGCCAGGCTAGTCTTGAACTCCTGACCTCATGATCTACCCACCTCGGCCTCCCAAAGTGCTGGGATTACAGGCATGAGGCACTGCGCCTGGCCCTATTTATTTATTTCTAACCTTTAGTTTACGTTTGGAGGTACATGTGAAGGTACATGTTACATAGGTAAACATGTGTCGTGAGGATTCTTCTACACATTGTTTCATCACCTAGGTATTAAACCCAGTACCAACAGTTATCTTTTCTGCTCCTGTTCCTCCCCTCTCCCTGCCCCATCAAATAGACCCCAGTGTCTGTTGGTCCCCTCTTTGTGTCCATGTGTTCTTATCATTTAGCTCCCACTTATAAGTGAGAACATGCAGATTTGGTTTTTTGTTTCTGCATTAGTTTGCTAAGGTAATGGCCTCCAGCTCCATCCATATTCCCTCCAAAGACATGATCTTGTTCTTTTTTATGGCTGCATGATATTACATGGAATATATGTACCACATTTTCTTTATCCAATCTGCCATTCATGGGCATTTAGGTTGATTCCATGTATTTGCTATTGTGGACAGTGCTGCAATGAACATTTGTGTGCACGTGTCTTTATGGCAGAATGATTTTTATTCCTCTGGGTGTGTACCCAGTAATGGGATTGCTGGGTTAAATGGTAGTTCTGCTTTTAGCTCTTTGAAGATTTGCCATACTGCTTTCCAGAAACCTAATTGAACTAGTTGAACTAATATGCACTCCCATCAACAGTGTAAAAGTGTTTCTTTTTCTCCATAACCTTGCCAGCATCTACTATTTTTTGACTTTTTAATAATAGCCATTCTGACTGGTGGGAGATGGTATCTCATTGTGGTTTTGATTTGCATTTCTCTAATGATCAGTGATATTGAGCTTTTTTTCATATGCTTGTTGGCCTCATATATGTCTTCTTTTGAGAAGTTTCTGTTCATGTCCTTTGCCCACTTTTTAATGGGGTTTTTTGTTTTTCTCTTGTAAATTTATTTAAGTTTCTTATAGATGCTGGATATTAGACCTTTGTCAGATGCCTAGTTTGCAAAACTTTTCTCCCATTCTGTAGGCTGTTTACTCTGCTGGTAGTTTTCTTTGCTATGCAGAAGCTCTTAAGTTTAATTAGATCTCATTTGTCAATTTTTGCCTTTGTTGCGATTGCTTTTGGTCTCTTTGTCATGAAATCTTTGCCCGTCCTTATGAATGACTAGAAAGTTATTAGTGACATTTTGCCACAGCCAAAAAGAAAGAGGTATCTAACAATAAAAATCAGCCTACAATTAGATGGTCTGTCTTAGGAAGCACTGAGACCTCAACCCAGGAAAGAATTTAGAGCCATTTGTAATGTTTCTAAGGAAATTCCTGCACTGAGGAAAGATGAGACTGGATGATTCATAAGGTTCCGTCCAGCTCTAAGATCCTACAATTCCAGTTTTCCAGATTGCTTTAGTCCTGCCAAGCGGAAGAAAATGTGGTATGTTTGATTAAAGAAAAGATAGAATTTTTCAGAAAATGACCAAACCCTTCCAATACAGATGTTTTGACTTCCTGTGCAAATGGTTTGCAGTGAAACTTGAAAGCAGGGACTTGCAGAAATCAACCTTTCCTTTCGCATTTCATGGAGTTATTGGTTCTGAAAAACAAAGCCTGAAGACACTTGTGTTGGCCCTCTTATACCAGACACCAGGTGATTGGACAATATTATGAAACACTCCCTTGGAAGTGGCAGCTAGGATATCTCACCAAGTCATGGTTTTAGGGAACTTTCCCCTTTAGGTGTCAGCCAAAGTGCAGAAAGTGGAAACAGACTGTGTGGCCCACCCCGAGACCAGGCTTTTACTGGTGGTAAATGAAGAGGCGTGGCTGCAGACCGGATGGAGCTCTAAGGAGCAAGGCACGAGAGCCTGTAAAATTTTGCTTTGAAAAAAAAAAAAAATCCCCTTGGCTCCAAAATTTTATCAAAGTGAGATTTAAACAAAATATCTTCTTCAGTTATTAAGCCAACACTAATACCAAAGCTAGGCCCAAGACAAGATCATGAACACATGACTTAGGTTATTTAGGCTGAAGTGCAATAAACTTGTTTATCTGGTTCCCAGAACAGACAACAATATCAAGCAGCATTGTGAAAACTCTTGGTAGATATTCACGATGGTGAGAGAATTTTGGCTCCTTCATTACCTACAAAGGTGAAGGAAAGAATGAAGGATTTCCTACCTGCACAATTTTGGAGAACATAATATTGCATGTAGCAGAGCTGAAAAAGTAAGACTACAGTAAGTCAGAATGTGCCTAAGGGATGGGTCTCCCCAAAAGGAGCTCCAAGATACGCAGCAAGTCTCTGGACAAAAGAACCAAGATATCACGTCCTCCCCAATGTAGCGAGGACTGTCAGGCAATACAAAATGAAAACAATAGAACATGCTAAAATGAAGGCAAAGAGATTAAGGCAGTTGAGGGAGGGAACTTGTTATAACAATTGCTGTGATGAATAGTGCCCTCACTATGCACCAGGCAGACACTCCACCCTACATGCATTATCTCCTTTAACTCACACAACAAAGCGGTAAGTGATCTGTCCGTGTTCAACAGAGCTAGCGGGAGGCAGAGCCAGGATGTAGCCCATGGCAAGCTGATTATGTAGCCCCTGCTCTTAAGCATGACGTCACTCTAAAAGTGATAAGAGGTGGCCTGTGGCTCAGAAGACTGAACTCCCAATAATGTTTTTCACTTTGTAACAATTTATGTAGGACTATATATAAGACTATGAGAATCTTTGTGTCCAACAGGATCACAGAGATCACTCTCGTTCCCAGTTTCCTGCCCCATATAGGTTACCTTCTATGTCACCATTAGCAAGTGACCCTCTTTATCTACCTACATCTAACACTGAACCCATTTCCTCACTGAAAGCTCATTCCACCGCTGGCCACTTACAAGTGTTAGAAATTCTTCCACATATTAAGCTGTTATCAACCTGCCTTTCTTTTTTTTTTTTTTTTGAGACGGCCTCTCGCCCTGTAGCCCAGGCTGGAGTGCAGTGGCGAGATCTCAGCTCACTGTAATCTCCGTCTCCCGGGTTCAAGTGATTCTCCTGCTTCAGCCTCCTCGGTAGCTGGGATCACAGGCACCCAACACCACGCCTGGCTAATTACTTGTAATTTTAGTAGAGATGGGGTTTCACCATATTGGCCAGGCTGGTCTCGAACTCCTGACCTTGTGATCCGCCCGCCTCAGCCTCCCAAAGTGCTGGGATTATAGGCGTGAACCACCACACCCTACATCAACCTGCCTTTCAATGCCCACTGCCTATTATTCAAAAGTTTAGAGCAATACAGAAAAGTCCAGCAGTTTCTCTACATATAAAGCACATCATAGAGTCGAAGGCAACTGTCACTACCCCAAGTTCTCATCCCTTCAGGAACAATATTGTAAGTTCCTTCAATCATTTCATAAACAAAAAAAAAAACAAAAAAACAATGACTGCCCGCACTACCATTGCTATAGCCGTCAAACCCACAGCTGCAGTTGTCACCATCACTAACTCTTCAGGGGTGAAGAAAAAAGAAATGTATGAGAATAATTAGGCACGATCTCAGTTCACTGTAACCTCTGCCTCCCAGGTTCAAACAATTCTCCTGCCTCAGGCTCCTGAGTAGCTGGGACTACAGGCACACTCCACCACGCCTGGCTAATTTTTGTTTTTTTTTTTTTTAGTAGAGACAGGGCTTCACCATGTTGGCCAGGCTGGTCTTGAACTACTGACCTGAGGTGATCTGCCCACCTTGGCCTCCCAAAGGGATTACAGGGGTGAGCCACTGTGCCCAGTCCTGTGGTGTGGCATTTGAATTAAAGGTATCAAAATGAACTCATAGGGTGTTTTTTAATAGCTATGTAAGTAGATTGATAGGTACAGGTTTCTGTGTCTACATGGGTTAATACATAATCATGTAGTATTCTCAAGCTGTTTCCATGGAGCGAGCCTAGAAGCAATGAAATCTCAGTAACAATGAGCACATCCTGTGCCTAGACCTTAGTTTCTAAATACCATTCTTTAATAAAAGGTGACAGGGCTTCTTGGAGAAGTAGCTAATTCCTGGGTTGAGACAAGAAAAATACATGATGAACCTGTGACATCTTGTGAGGCTAGAAAGTAAGAAAGTGCTGAAGCAAGGATGGGGGCTTGTCAAAAGGACAGGAGCCAATCTGAGAAAGCACCTAGTATCCCAAACTGGAACCAACTGAACAACAAAGAAAACAACAATAGTATTAGATCATAATCAATCTATTAAAATCAATATCCATGAGACCATACAGGTATAAGTAAATAATTGAATAAATAAGTCAATGGCAGAGAAGGGACGGCTATTCTTTTACAGGAGAATTCCAATTAATAAATGCAAAAGAAACGAGGAAGATGGAAAATAACCAACAGTAATAATTAGAGATGAAATCCACTAATGCATCATAAAATTAATTGGCAAAAGTTTGGGGGGAGATAGGATGTTTGAAGATGGAAAGTAACCAATAGTAATTATAGACAAAATCCATTAATGCATAATAAAATGAATTGGTAAAAGTTTGAGGGGAAATAGGATATTTGAATACTCTACAGTTATATCCCATGATATATATGACAAAAGGGAAGATGGTAAGTTTATTTTGAAGAAACTCAAGTAGACCTCAACCAAGTGGTCAAAATAAACATCACCAGTAATAAGACACATTAATATGATGTGCCTTCTGATGTAATGTACTCTGAAAATGCGCATCACCTCTGCAGTATTCCTGCCAAAAATTCATTACCTCAATCTAATCATGAGAAAACATCAGACAAATCCAAATGGAACAACACTTTACAAACTAACTGATGGGTAGTTTTCAAACGCATCAAAGTCTCAAAATTAAAAAAAAAAAAAGAATGAGGAACAATATAGTTTGGTCAAGGAGTCTTGACACCTAAATGCAATATGGTGCCCTGGATTGGAAAACATGACTGAAAAAAATTGATTAAAGTTTGTAGTTTACTTAGTGTTAGTGTACCAATGTTAATTTCCTAGCTTTAATAACTGTATCATGATTATAGAAATTTTTCTGAAAAGATTCATGTTTCATATTTTCAATGTATAAATCAGGCCTGTTTCACATATCTCCAACGCATCTCCAACTATTACATTTAAAAAGTTGGGGTACTGGCCAGGCGTGGTGGCTCACACCTGTAATCCCAGCATTTTTGGAAGCTGAGGTGGGTGGATCACTTGAGGTCAGGAGTTGCAGACCAACCTGGCCAAAATGGTGAAACCCTGTCTCTGTTAAAAATACAAAAATTAGCCGGTGGTGGCGGGTGCCTGTAACCCCAGCTACTCGGGAGGCTGAGGCAGAAGAATCGCTTGAACCCACGAGTCAGAGGTTGCAGTGGGCAGAGATCACACCACTGCACTCCAGCTTGGGCAACACAGCAAGACTCTGCCTAAAAAAAAAAAAAAAAGTTGGGGGATTCTCTATTTTTGCAATTTTCTTTCTTTCTTTTTTTTTTTTTTTAAACATCTACTTTGTGTATTTTTTTTTTTTTTTGAGACACAGTTTCGCTCTTGTTGCCCAGGCTGGAGTGCAATGGCACAATCTCGGCTCACCGCAACCTCCGTCTCCCGGGTTCAAGCAATTCTCCTACCTCAGCCTCCCGAGTAGCTGGAATTACAGGCATGCACCACCATGCCTGGCTAATTTTGTATTTTTAGTAGAGACGGGGTTTCTCCATGTTGGTCAGGCTGGTCTCGAACTCCCAACCACAGGTGAGCCGCCAGACTCGGCCTCCCAAAGTGCTGGGATTACAGGCGTGAGCCACTATGCCCGGCCTGCAATTTTCTATAAATTCAAAAATATTTTGAAATTAAAAAATTTTAAACGTATAATTACATACTCTTTAGGAAATAACAATAGCGTTTAAGGTTAGAGAAATTATTCTTAAATGCCTTTCATTATCAAAAGGAAAAATGGAAATACAAGAACTAAAATCTTTTCATGTGAGAGGCCTAAAAATATACACATGTATACATATATCCAGTAAAAACAGAAATGAATAAGGATAAAGGCAAGTGTTAATAAACTGAAGAAAAACAGAAGTAATGTTGAATGAATCAAAAAGAGAAAAACAAGTACACGAGTCAGAGTCTGAAAACAGGAATATTATAGCCATTTATAACCATGGATAGAGACAATTTTTAAAACCCTAAACAAATGCTACATATTTTATTTTAATAAAGAAAAATGCTTTTTATTTTAATAAATAAAAAAATTCCAGGAAAACATAAATTATAAAAATTGACACTAAATACATATAAAATTTAAAAGCCTAATAATGATAGAAAAAATAGTGAAGAAATCTGTTCAAGACCTATCCATACAAAGAGTCCTAATTTTAAGCAGCTTTAAAAATGAATTCTATTGGGAGCTCATAATCAAGGTTACTTTGGTCTAAGTCTTCTGAGCAAAAATAAATAAATAAATAAATTTTTTTAAAAAATGAATTCTGATGGGCTGGGCACAGTGGTTCATGCTTGTAATACCAGCACTTTGGGAGGCCAAGGCAGGTGGATTGCTTGCAGTCAGGAGTTCAAGACCAGCCTGACCAACATGGTGAAACTCCGTCTCTACTAAAACTACAAAAATTAGCTGGGTTTGGTGGCGGGCGCCTGTAATCCCAGCTACTCGGGAGGCTGAGGCAGAAGAATTGCTTGAACCTGGGAGGCAGAGGTTGCGGTGACCCGAGATCGTGCCACTGCACTCCAGCCTGGGCTACAGAGCGAGACTCCATCTCAAAAAAAAAAAAAAAATCAATTCTGTCAAGTGTTTAAAAGTTACCTTTTATGTCAATTCAAAGGTTTCAGAGCATAGAAAAGAGAAAACTTGTCAATTCATTTTCTAAGAATGATTCTGATGACAAAAACGTGAAAAGAAAAATTAAAATGTTCATATTGCATATATGATTACTATCTCGCAGAGATTCAATTCCCACTTTAAGAATTTTGTTGAGCTTCTTTCAAATTTGGAGATTGGCAAATACAGAAAACAGATTAAAAATAAGTTTTAAAATACCAGAGTCGTTCTGTTTTTTCTGTGTTATCTATTTCACATTCACTTCAAAGAGAGGCTTCATCCATTCTTCGTAATTCTCTGACATCTGTGAGGAAGCTCCTGTCTTCTGAGGCTTTTCCAAGCCTCGGTGCTTCTCTGCCTTTGCACATTCATACCAGCCACTATTCTCCATTTGTCCCTTGTACTATGCCTCCCCTTATATCTCTTGTACATGTTCTCTTAAAATATGAATTAATCAGAGAGTATGGCCGTTTTGATTTTTAAAGATATCTCCCTCTTTTCTTCATCAAAAATCATTTGTAATTATATTGTCAGAATTTAATTTCTGAGGGCATTTTCTCCTTTCTGGGTTATTGTCCCTCATAATGATTCAGGTTTGGAATAACAGGTCTTTCTTCCCTAAAGCTTTTGAAATTTGAAGACCTAGGGACAAGTATTCACATCTAACTGTGTCTAGGGCCCCCTCCCTAGGGGTTTGTGAGATGACACTTTCTTTCTCCCAAAGCTTCTTTCAATTCTACTTAAGCAGTGATTCTGTCCAAGTTGATGAAACTAGAACTTTCACTATACTTGCTTTTTTAACTTTTCAAAAGGTAGGTGAGCCCAAATCTCAATTAAAAAAAAAAAAAAAAATTCGGCCGGGCGCGGTGACTCACGCCTGTAATCCCAGCACTTTGGGAGGCCGAAGCGGGCGGGTCACAAGGTCAGGAAATCGAGACCATCCTGGCTAACACGGTGAAACCCCATCTCTACTAAAAATACAAAAAATTAGCCGGGCTTGGTGGCGGGTGCCTGTAGTCCCAGCTACTCTGGAGGCCGAGGCAGGAGAATGGCGTGAACCCGGGAGGCGGAGCTTGCAGTGAGCCGAGATCGCGCCACTGCACTCCGGCCTGGGCGACAGAGCGAGACTCCGTCTCAAAAAATAAAAAAGAAAAAAATCATGTTTCGTATTTTTAATGTATAAAGCAGGCCTAAGCTAGAATCCATTTTTCTTTCACGCTTGTTAACAGGGTTAAACAGCTCTGGAAATTTAGAGAACCTAACTAGCCCTCAGGAACAGCTCTTACAAAACTCATCAAGCTCAAATAACTGTTTTCACTCTACCAGTTTTAGAGTACCTTGTAGACACTTCTGATGATCTCGGAGATATAAATAAACACGGTTTTGCCCCCACTGGGTTCCTTAGAGAGCAGGTTTATCACAGAGGATTGGAGGATTTCCACCTGACGATTCTTAAACATGGAGGCAATTGATCAAGTGCAAACCAAGGTCAGAGTGGGTCTCTGACATCCAAGCACAGAAAGTCAAGCAGACCAAAGACCTTCATTGTAAAGCTGCATTGCTGTCCTTGATGCAGAGAAACTGCAGTAAAACAGCAGGGCTTCTTCAGGAGAAATGTGAATAGGGTGTCAGACACCCTTGCTATCTAGAGGGAAAGACGCGGAGGGGTGACCTCCCCCACTGTGTTCAGCCACGGAGCTGAACCAGGGAAGAAAATTACAAGTATGTCCCAGGATCATTTTCCCCCGTCTTCTTCCTTCTCACGGCCTGCGTTTCGAACAAGTTGCTAAGCCCTTAGTGGGTTTTTTAAGAAGCTTTTTAAAGTACAGGGGCGGGGGAAATGATAAACCTACATATCTGTGTACCCGCTATCCGGAATTAACAAATGTTAATGTTTTGCCATTTCAACTTCATTTTTTTTAAATAATAGAGATAAAACATTATAGGTAGATCACTTTTTGTTCTTCTCACCAATACTATTCCTCACCTTTTCTGGAGATCTCTCTCTCTGTCTCTCTCTCTCACACACACACACACACACACATACCCATATATGTATATATGAACAATATGGATAATATTTTGTGTTTTTTAAAGTCTACACAGATGTTTAATATATCTCTTTTTCGCTCTTCCTCTCTCTCCTGTCTCTATTCCTCCCTCTCTTTATAACAGATATAAAATATATATTGCATATATAGGGAATACAGATATAAATACGCATATTGGTAAACAATATGTATAATGCCTTTTGATTTCATTAAAATTTAAATAAATTTATCATATGGTACACATTTCTCTCTCAACATTTTGTTTAGAGTATTTGGTTTTTTTATTTTGTTTTGTTTTGTTTTGTTTTGTTTGAGACTGAGTCTCGCTCTATGGCCCAAGCTGGAGTCCAGTGGCACGATCTCGGCTCACTGCAACCTCTGCCTCCTGGATTTAAGTGATTCTCCTGTCTCAGCCTCCCAAGGAGCTGGGATTACAGGTGTGCACCACCACTCCCGGTTATTTTTTGTATTTTTAGTAGAGATGGGGTTTCACCGTCTTGGCCAGGCTGGTCTCAAAATTCTGACTCAAGTGATCTGCCCACCTTGGCCTCCCAAAGTGCTGGGATTACAGGAGTGAGCCACCGTGCCTGGCCAACATTTTGTTCAGGGTATTTGTAGTTATGTTGATGCATTCAGTCCTAGTTCACTCGTTTTTCTTTCTTTGTTGTATTCCACAGCCGAAGAACACTATAATGTATTTATCCGTTGAAAGATACTTCTTTTGTTTCCAGGTTTTTCTACTACAAGCAGCACTGTAGGGAACGTGTCCTCTAAAACACATCTGTGAGAATCAACCGTGCATATCTA